>NC_133326.1:153977490-154039944 GCF_042186555.1 Aquarana catesbeiana | reverse complement strand
CAACTAAAGCAGCTCCAGTCACCTCACAAGATACAGCATCAGGGCGCTCTCACAGACAGAAAATGTAACAGCAAGACTCTCCATTTGAGTCAGATACAGAACAAATCCTCTCACAAACTTTTCCACAAGCCTCCTCAGCATCCCCAGTAATATTATTACAATTTGAAAAGATGCTTCATAAGGCTTTAAAACAAACCTCAGACCAAATAACAAAAAGCCTAACCAAAGAAATAAGAGAGCTGGGAAACCGCACCGCAGCCTTAGAAATAAAAATGGATGAAATTGAAATTACAACCCAAGTAAATATAACAGAATTGGAACAATTAAAAGAAGAGAATTTAATACTTCAAACTAAGCTCGAAGATTACGAAAATAGAGCCAGACATTCAAACTTGCGCATAAGGGGAATACCTGAAACCGTGACAGACCTGCAATCTACTATTACTGCTCTATTACAAGAACTAAAGCCAGATATCCCTATTGAACGTTTAGAACTGGACAGAGTACACAGAGCCCTCACAGCCAAAAAGAAAGATGGACCCCCACGTGATATAATCACAAAATTTCATTATTACAGAACGAAAGAACAAATACTAATTGCTGCAAGAGAAAAAAAGGAACTTAATTTTCAAGGACACAATTATCAAATTTTTGCTGACCTATCCCAACTTACTATTACTAAAAGACGATCCATGAAACCCCAACTAATGGAACTGCAACGCCACAACATTATGTATCAATGGGGCTTCCCCTTTTCAGTCAGATTTAACTACCAAGGTACAATTTACAGAAGCAGATCAGCAGATGAACTACAACAAACCCTTTTAAAATTAAATCTGACAGAATCCACAAGCAGCAACTCTCCCACACGCAGAAGAATGGCATCATCTTCACCTTCAGGCAACACTCAGAAAATTTCAGAACAAAATGGGAATCATCATTCTCACAAAAGAGGCCGTTATGCCACATCATCCATGGACCAAGAACATTCAATGGACTGACATCCTAATTCCTGATATCTCTTAATTTATTATACTAAGAGATGGTTCTCTATAAAAAACCTGTATTTATAACTGAATGTGACTGCATTCTGATAGTCACACACTGTGTGGGATCATGTCACATTCCAGTTATATTTCTTATTACTTCTGATTCATATAGCCTTAGAATATATAAGTGAAATAAGGAAGTTCTTGTTCAGTTATATATTATCAGGTAATAACAATAGATTTATTACTTTTTAGGACAAATATGTTCAATAATCCAGAAGTAATGGAAGCTTTTTCTTTCTTTTCTTAAAACAAATATATTATTACCTAACTAGTTCCTAGAATTATGTTTTTGTTTATTCTAATCTGAAGCAATACAACCTCAATTTTATGAGTTAACATATCTAAACAGTTACATATGAATAAAATATGTAATTGTTTACTCTAAAAGGGTTAAAATCCCAAAATAATTCAAACTATCTTCATCAATACCAAAGTTATTAACAGTACCTTTCTAACTGAATTATTTAGCCTAGGGCAAGACTAACCATATACAACCACCCTGGAATAAATAATTTCAACAAAAACTATATTCTGCACTCCAATTAATGAAACATCATTTTGATGTCTTTTGACATAGCACTTCTCTCCTGTAAGCGGAAGATCCGTGTACCCCCATTAGCCCTCCTCATTCTCCCAACCATATTATGTGGGAGTGTGACGAAGGCACTTATTCCCCTGAGAGAGAGATTTATTCTCTTTCACGGGTAAATTGTGATTACTTGCAAAAAATAATTTATACAATGTATCATCTAATCTCATATGTTTTTTGTTTACTCTTTACTCCAGAATTCACTGGTTTCTTTTCTATCTATTCATCTCTTCAGTCCACACAGGTTGATCTGCGCAGTCAGCTCTGCATAACAAAAAGTAAGTCAAAACTATTTGATCTATTGCCATGGCACCACTGAATATACTTTCCCTGAATGTTCAGGGAATACATGTCCCTCAAAAAAGGACCAAAGCCTTCCGTACTTTCCACAATAAGAAGGCTCACATAGTATGCCTCCAAGAAACACACTTCACCAAAGATTCTACTCCAAAATATATTTCTCCTTTTTATCAACAAATTTACACGGCTTCTGCCTGTACCAAGCAAAGGGGAACTCTAATTGCATTTCACCGATCCACACCATTCACCTTATCATCAGAAATTAAAGACCCAGAAGGTAGATACCTGATACTCATGGGTTATATAATGGATACAGCAATCACGGTGATTTCCTACTACGCTCCTAACAAACAACCTACACCATTCCTCTCACATATATTACAAGTGATTAATACACACAAAATAGGAACAGTGATAATGTGTGGGGATTCGAACCAGGTCCTCCTCCCATTTCTTTTTTTTTTTTTGTTAAATATTTTTATTGGTTTTTAAACATAAGTAACAAGGAGAAAGACAAAAAAAGGGTGAATACAGCATAAGGGTAATTTAAATACATTACAGTATGCATTTGCGGACGCAGCCGCTGATCTTGTGAGGGAGAAAGTTAAGTTATTATATATAAACCGTAATAGTAGATTATATAGTTAGGGTAAATATTCTGTGAAGCATTAAAGAATCTATACGTTAGGGATTTTGTTACTGAGTCATAGAACTCTAGCTGTGCATTTTATCATGGATGATGGTTGATATAGGGTGGGTGGGGGTATGAATTATCTAGTCATGAGGTTCACCTAGTAAAGCTTGTTTTTAAGCTTGGTTCGGGTGGTTAAAGACGTAAGTAGGTGTTTGTAGAAGGGATTTGTAGGGGATGAATTGGGAAAGTATTAGTGTGTGGGCTATTGTGAGTACTGTCAGCAGAAGGTATAACTTTTGTGAGTGTCAGCTTGAGTTTGGGGGTTTTAGGATTCATCAGCAGTGGAAAGGGAAATGAAAGGAACAGTGTATATCCAGGGTAGGGTAAATATACGTTATCCTAGGCATCGTCACAGCATCTATACTGCTTTTATTTGAAGTATTGTTTGTATTCGTCAGTGGTAGTAAAGTGTATCCAGCATGTCCATGTTTTGGTGAACTTAGGTTGTGTTTCTTTGGCCTGATGTATGAGGTCCTCCATGACCATTGTTTTTTGTATGCGTGTAAACCATTCTGCGATGGATGGCTGGTCCGTTGAGCGCCATTTGAGGGGGATGCATAGCTTGGCAGCGTTCACCATGTGCATGGCCAGAGAACGGAAGTAAGTCGACATTGGCAGTGTGGAGTGATGGAGTAGGAATAATGCAGGGTTGAAATCTAACGTGTATGTCGTTATTTGGCTGATTAATTTGTGTACTTCTTTCCAGAAGGGTTGGATTTTTGTACATGACCACCAGACATGTAAGAACGATCCAATCTCTGTTTTACATCTCCAACATGTTTAGGTAATTGACGGGTCAATATGATGCATCATCAGTGGTGTTCTGTACCATCTTGACAGTATTTTAAAGGCGTTTTCCTGTACTTGTACATTGATTGATCCTTTGTGGGTCAAGGTATATATTTTCTCCCATTCTGCGTCGGTAAGGTTAATCGAGAGATCTTGTTCCCATTGTCTGGTGGTCCAGTGTTTCATTGGTGTGCGGGCTGTGAATAAGAGTGCATATGTCTGGGATATCAGGTGTTTTTGGGGTTCCCCACTGGAGCATAGGCTTTCAAATGTGGTGGTCTGCCTGGACCAGTCTGGTCTGGGTTTAGGTTTGTTAAAAAAGTGTCTCATTTGGACATATGTCCAGAATGGGAAGGATCTCATGTTCATTTTTGACGCAAGCGCTGGTTGGGATAAGAAATGATTTCCTTCGAAAAAGTGCTCTACTCGTACAGTAGGGTGGGGCCAGTGGTCTGCTAAGAAGGTGGAATGCATCCCTGGTAAAAAATCTGGGTTCATCCGTAGTGGGGTCATTGGGCCATTAGGTGAAGAGATTTTGTGGAGGTTACAGGTTGTGTGGAAGGAAGCCAATGTTGGATTAATTAATGGGTGATGTTTGGATTCAGGGGGGATATTAGATTTAGTGATCCAGGGGAGATGAGACAGTGGGAGGTCTGAAAATGATTGCTCTATGTGGATCCAATCTTTATGTGCAGAGTGTATGTTCCAATCTATAATTCTTGTAAGATGGCACGCTTGTTGGTATTTGCGTAGATCAGGAAGACCTATGCCCCCTAAGAGTTTAGGGGTGGTCAGTCTCAGGAAGCCATAGGTGTGCGCAGCCTCTTGCATTAGGGTGTGCACCCCAAAGCTCAAATACATATGCATGTGTATATGTACTGATGGTGTCAGTAGGGCAGTGGACAGTGTCAGTAGTTTTATTAGATTATTTTTTTAAATTATTTTATTTTTTTTTGGGATGAAATATCAGTGGTCTAAACAGGGGGGAATATGCACCACACAAGGCGATTAGGGTGTGCCCAGGCACACCTGGCACACCCTGTGCGCACGCCTATGCAGGAAGCTTAGTCTCGGGCGTAGTTTGGCCCATACGAATGATGTACAGGCTTTTTGATAGGTTAAGAAGAATGTCTTCGGGAGTTTAATGGGGATAGTTTGCAAAATATATAAGATTCTGGGCAGAATATTCATTTTGATTATCGCGGCTCTACCGAACCAAGAAAAAAGTCCTGTGGACCATTTTTTTAAGTCTAATTGTATTTTCTGTAAAATTGCTGCATGGTTTAGGGTGTATAAGTCTTTCAAGGAGGTCGGTAAGAAAATACTTAGATATGGGATTGCTTTAGCGTTCCACGAGAACGGATAGTTAAGTTGGCATTGTTGACAAATTTCTGGGGCGAGGGAAATATTCAGGGCTGTCGATTTCGAGTAATTTATTTGGAGGTTAGAAAGGGTATGAAAATTTTGAAAGTCTTTAAGGAGGTTGGGTATTGTCGTGAGAGGGTCAGTGAGAAAGAGGAGTATGTCGTCTGCGAAGGCAGCTACTTTGTATGTGCGTCGTTTGATGGCAATTCCCTTAACGTCTTGATTGGCTCTTAGGCGTCGCAAGAAGGGTTCCAGGGATAAAATAAAAATTAAAGGGGAGAGCGGGCATCCCTGACGGGTTCCATTCGACACGGAGAAGGCGTCCGACAGGTGGCCGTTTACATGGACCTTGGCAGTAGGATTAGAGTAAAGGGCCGATATGAAATTGAGCATCGTTGGGGGAAGACCTATCATCCGTAGAGTTTCTGACATATAGTCCCAGGCCACTCTGTCAAACGGCTTCTCCGCGTCGAGAGAAAGCATAAATCTGCTGGAGCGGCTGGATGTAAGCCAATGGTGTATATTAAGAGCTTTTAGAGTGTTATCTCTCGCCTCTCTTCCCGGAACAAAGCCAACTTGGTCCAGATCTATAAGTTGGGGCAATAGTGGTAGTATACGGTTCGCTAAAGTCTTCGCATACCATTTTAAGTCCACATTAAGAAGCGAGATGGGCCTGTAATTGGTAACTAGGGAGGGGTCTTTGTCTGGTTTTGGAATTACAGCTATATGGGCAGTTAGAAGGTCTCGAGGCGGTGTCGTGGGAGTTGCGAAGGAGTTAAAGGCTTTTAAGAAGAAGGGGGTGAGCGTTTCTGCGTAAGTTTTATAGTAGCCGACTGTCAGGTCATCGGGGCCAGGGCTTTTACCTGATTTCAGTTGTTTCAAAGCTAGGTCTATTTCTTCTCTGGTTAGGGGGGAGGCTAGATCTTGGGCCACGGAAGCCGAGATAGGGGTAGGGCCATATTGTTGCAAAAAATCGACTATCATTTCAGTTCTTTTGTTGTTATCTATGGAAGAACGGGATGGGTGAAGGTTATATAGTTTACTATAATATTGGACAAACTGTTGTGCAATGTCTGGGGTTTTGGTAAATTTGCATCCTGCTGGATCAGTGATGGAGTGAACCGTTCTGTGAGCTTTTGTCAATTGTAAAGCCCGAGCTAGCATTTTACTGGCTTTGTTGCCGTATTCATAAAACGTTTTTTTGGAAAGGATATATTTGCATCGAATTTGGGTGTCCAATATATCAAGTAGATCTTTTCTAGTTTGAATCAGTTCTGACATAGTGGAGAGGGCTTGGGTTTGTTTGTGAGCACTTTCTAGTCTATGGATTTTGTTGATGAGGTCTAGGTATTGTTTTCTGCGTATTCGATTGTGTTTAGCAGCCGCCGCAATTAGGACTCCTCTGATTACACATTTGTGTGTTTCCCAGATGGTAAGTGGGGACGTGTCTGCCGATACATTCTCTTGAAAGAAATGTTTGAAGTTAGATTCGACCTCAGCCATGATGGAAGGGTCATTCAGTAATGATGGATCCAATTTCCATGTTTGTGAGCGAGGTGTCGTGTTTGGGATTTTAAGTGTTAAAGAGGTGGGGGTGATGATCAGAGATAAGCATGGGGTCAATTGAAGTGCGGTGGATGAGAGATAAATCTTTTTGTGTCAAAAAGATGTAATCAATCCTTGAATATCTGTCGTGGGGAGCGGAATAAAATGTGAAGTCTTTAACGTTTGGGTTCAGGGTGCGCCAGGAGTCATGTAATAGTAGCTGATTGAGTAACGATTTAATTGTCTTAAGGGCCGAATACGGGAGTGAGGAGGAGCCGGTGGACGTGTCTTGGATAGGGTTAAGTGGAACATTAAAGTCTCCTCCCAAGATGAGGGTTCCTTCCTGGAAGGTTGTGAGTGTATCCGTGATTTTTCTAAAGAAAGGTACCTGACAGCAATTGGGGGCGTATATATTAGCCAATGTGAATTTTCTATTGAGGAGGGATCCTTTGAGAAATAGGTATCTGCCTTCCACATCTATTAGAGAGTCTGTGATTTGAATGGGGCAGGATTTAGCAATGAGTATTGAGACTCCTTTTGATTTGTGCAATGGGTTGGTAGCATGATATACCGTGGGATACCGGTGATTTTGTAATTTCGGCGTGGAGTTGGATCGAAAGTGGGTTTCTTGAAGGAAAATAATATCAGCCTTATTTCGGTACATGGTGAGCAGTAATTTAGAGCGTTTCTCTGGCGTGTTGAGGCCTTTAACATTTAGTGAGATTAGTTTGAGCATGGTGCTGTGTGTGGTGCTGGATGGATTCGTCATTGTATAGGTGTTTGGATGTAGTTAGGAGGATAGTACGCGCTGCGGTAGTGGAGGTGATGGGATGGGCTGAAGGGTATGTGCGTGTGGGCGAGGTAGGTCGGGGGACAGGGGTAAGGGAGGGTTAACAATACCGGCAATGAATGTGATCTCAGTCACCTAATTCAGTGACCAGGATCACAATAATTTACTAGCCGGATGAGGTCAGTGGTGTGTGTAGGTTCGTATATAGGAGATGCTAGATAAGATTTGTTTAACCACTGTGTGGGGGTTGGTCTATCAATCGAGAGATGTCTACAGTAGGTGGGAAAATCTGCCAGCAAGGTCTAGCTCACCAGCAGCCCTATTTTATATATGTGGTGGAACAGGGGGGACAAGTATGTAATACTCATGTTGGGAAACTTGGTGGAATGAGGTCACATAATTGATAGGATGGCCGATAAATTGTAATGACGAGATATTTAGTGGAGTAATGATATCAGTAGTTAGTTATACCTTAGATCGTGTGGGGGGGAGTAATTGTTTGGGTGATGGTTACAGGTAAGGTCGTATCAGCGAGGGGGGAAAGGCACAAAGAAGGATAACCGTAATAAACATTGCTACACAAGTATATTAACATCTATTTCTAGACAACCGGTCCATATAGTAGACGAGCCTAAGGTTGAGTAAGCGAGGTAGCATATCATACGTGGTAACAATCATCTATAGTAATACATCTATGCTTGTATAGAGTGGTTATTTGTTGAAAAGAAAAAGAACTTAACCTGCGTGGTGTGTGAGTATAGGCATGTGTAGTCAACCCAGGCAAAGACAACATTACAGGAAGGATTTAATCCTTTAATTTTATGTATGTGTAGATTCGTAAGGGATGGACGGATTTTGATGAGTGTAGTAGTAAGTGCAGTCCCCCAGTGTATTTAGTGTAATGACAAGTGTGGTGATGCATGGTAAATGTATTGTAAACCTTGTTTGTTGCGGTATTTGAAAGTAAATGAGGGCATGTAATGTGTAGGAATGTAAGGAAGATGTGTCCAAAGCCAGCAGATGGCAGTAAAGAGCAAAGTTTCAGAAAGCTGTTAGTGTAGCTCGTCAGTTTGAGGGGAGTGAAGCTGATAATAGGATTGTGAAAGAAATCGTTATCTTAAGTGTTGTCAGTGTGTGGTGCTATGTACCAGTGTCTTCCCTATACAGGAGGCAGAAATCGCTTAAATCTTTCAACTTAAAACTATTATCTATAAACTTTAACAATTTACCCTACGGGCTTTACTCAGGATACAAAGGGTCTGCAGGCAGCAAGTCCGTCGAGGCATATAGTGCGTGTGTCGGTGTTAGAGAGCTTACACTTATACAAATGTCTGTATGGGGAGCAGGGGGAGTAGTTCCTGGGGATAGAACGTTCTGCAGTGGGGAGCGGTGACTACAGCATGAATTCCGCGTCTGATTCAGTTCGGTAGTCCATGAGTTGATGGGTCGTGAGGAATTAAAAGTGAAGGAATCCGTGTTTGGTGGTGTGGGAAGGTAGCAGAGTCAATGTGTAAGCGGGAAGGGGTATCGCAAACAGGAGGACCGGGGCTCGGGTAATGCTGCAAGGCATCTGGGCGTAACGGTGTGTTTTCCATAGAGTGTTGACGAGTGTGGTATAGTGCGGTGATAGATTTCCATATATAGGTTAATCATAAAACAGAAAATAAATTGAATTGAACCTGAGTGGGGAAGGAGTGTAGGCGTATGTGGCAAACCCAGGCATAAGCAGCACAACAAGGAGGGGTCAATACTCTGATGTTATGTATGTGTAAACACGTAGGCGAGTAACGGACTGTAATAGTTATAGTAATAAGTATATTACCCTGGTGTAGTCAGTGCGACGGCAAGTGTTGGTTGTGCATGATATGATCAGTGTTGATCGTGTCTGTGTTGATGTATTAGGTTAAATGAGGGCATAAAGCTTATTGGAGTATAGATATTCTGGACTTAAGGCCAGTAGATGGCAGCAGAGAGCTAAACTGCAGAGAATTGATTTTGGCTTAAGGGGTTAGTCAGTGTGATGGAGATTAAACTGGTATAAGGATTGTGTAAGAGATAATTCTCTGGTATGTTGTCAGTGTGTGGTGTAGCGTAATAGTGTCTTCCCGATACAGGAGGCAGTAACCGCTTAAAGCTTATAACTTATAACATTAAACCATAACAGTTAACATGTTACCCTTCGGGCTTTTCTCAGGATACAGAGGATCTATAGATGTTAAGTCCGATGGAGCATACACTGCAGGTCCCGGTGCCGAGGTAGAGCATCGGTGCGTACAAGTACCTGTAAAGAAAGCAGGTGGTGTATTCCACGGGGATGGAACGGTTTGCAGTGGGGAACGGTGTCTGCAGCACATATTCCATGGTTGTTCCGGTCCGGTGGTCTGTCAAGTGGGAGAGCGACAGGGAGGAAAAGTTTAAGGCGTCAATTCTCTGTAGCAGGGGTAGTCAGCAGAGTCAAGCAAGGTGTAATTGGGAAAGATCGTTGTAGGCATGAAGATCGGGTCTCGGGTGATGCTGCAAAGTGTTCAGGTGAAGCGGCATTTCCTCCGTGGAGTGTTAGTGAGTGTGGGAGAGGTAGTCGAGAAGGGTCCGGATATGTGTAGAAAGGAGAAGGTAGTAGAAGTGGAGCAGGGGCTGTCAGCGAGGGCGTCTGGTGAGGACAGCGTATTCAAGGGCATGGAAGTAAATTAGCGGTCCCGGCGAGCTCTGCGAGGCAAGGGCGCTGTCATGGGGCTAGAAGGCGGGTGACGGGGCCCCATTGAAGAATTGGGTCTGATCGGTGAGGGCGATCTGCGTCTGCGGAAGCTAGTGTTGTGAGCATCCATCGGTTCTTCTGCTGGAGGGTGACGGGTATGAGGTAAGATGTTGAATTCCGCATACCAGTTTGGGACCGACACAAACGGAATGTCCAGGGTGCGGCAGAATCCATCGAGGTCTTCTGGAACTCTCAGTAAGGCAGAACGGCCTTGGTGGGAGGCAGAGAGGCCGAACAGGAACTTCCAGCGGTAGCGGATTCCCTTGTTCCGCAGAACTTCTAGTAGGGGCCGGAGATCTTTGCGGTGTCTCAGCGTAATCGCTGAAAGGTCTTGATAGATGTGTATATGGCACCCATCGTATACCAGCTGCGATTTTTCTCGGGTTTTCTTGAGGAGTTCTTCTTTGGTTGCATAGTCATTTACAAAGCAGATAATATCTCGTGGGGGGTCCGTGTCTCTGCCTCTGGGACGGAGCGCTCTGTGTATACGTTCCATAGCCAACGGGGTGTGACGAGGCCTATCGAGGAGTTGGTTGAAGAGGCCTGTGACAACTTGGAGGAGTTGGTCCTGGTCCACGGATTCGGGTAGGCCTCTCACCCTAAGGTTATGTCTGCGACCCCGGTTGTCGAGATCTTCAACATGGCGTTGAAGATCTCTAAGTTGCATGGTATGGGAGTCCACTTTATAATGAATTGCTTTTGTTGCTGAGCCTTGTAGTGCCACATCATCTTCGACGCGCTGCATTCTCCCTGAGATAGCCTGTAGTTCGTGGCGCAAGTCTGAGATGGCCGAGAACAGAGTGTCTTTAATGTCAGCCGCCACAGCTTGGAGATCACGTAAACTCGGTTGACGGAGAGAAGTGCCGTCGTTCTCCATTTGTGAAGTGTGAGGTTCGGTTGGAGTGAGGAGAATTCCTGTCAGTTCCTGAGAAGGAGTTGAAGCGGGAAGAGGAGCCGCCATATTAGGCCTCTGGGTGCGGAATATCTCCGTTATAGTGTGATTCGTGCGGCCGGTAAATTCCCTCGGGGAGCGGGATCGTGACTGCGAGCTTCCGCGGGAGGAAGTTCCCATAGTGGGTAGTTAAGAAATGTCGATAGTTCCCAGTTTAAGCTGATGAAAAGGCTGTGGTGAGCGGGAGCCAAGGGATCAAGCAGCCATCTTCTCTCAAGGCAAACCACGCCCCCTACATCTCTCCCATTTCTAGATAAATCACCTTTTACACCATCCAAAATAACCTCTAGATTACCTTTTTCTCAACTTCTTTCCAAATACAATCTGGTAGATTCGTGGAGAGAAAGTAACCCAATGAAAAAGAAATTCACTTATTCCTCGCACCCTCATCAAACCTTCACCAGAATAGATCATATTTTTCTAACAATAGGAATGATACCAGAAATTATTGCATCAGATATAATTCCGATTCCGTGGTCTGACCATAATGCAGTATACACTATTATAGCCTCAGCCATACCAAAAGCGCATGACCCAACGTGGTACTTACCGGACATAATGCTCAAACACCCACTACATCAGATGGCCATTGAACAAGCTTTAAAGGAATACATATCAATTAATAATACAACAGACATCTCCCCAATAACACTGTGGGAAGCTCATAAGCCTGTCTTGCGTGGTACAATACAAAGACAAATGGCACTATTTAAACGGGAACGCAAAAATCTAGCAAAAAAACTAGAACTCAATTTTAATGCAGCCTACATATCATTTCAAGATAATCCATCTCAGAGTACAAAATCTCATCTGGAAAAATCTAGATTGGAATACGTTTCTCACTGAGTCAGTTGATAAATCCCTCAAACGCTCCAAACACAATTTCTACATGAATACAAACAAACCAGGTACATATTTGGCTCGGGCATTAAATTCAACTAACAAATCTTTCAAACCAATACGTTTGAAATTTGCAAAAAATGTTTACACTTGTAATCCAGTTAAAATAGTCCATAAATTTCACTCACATCTCGCAACTTTATACAAGACAAACAATGAATTTAATCCTACAGAGGCTGAATCCTTCTTCTCAAAAATAACCTTACCTGAGTTATCTCAGAATCAAAAAAGCAGTTTGGATGAGCCTATAACTATAGATGAAGTTGCTAACGCCATAAAAGACCTAAAACTTAACAAAAGACCAGGCCCAGACGGCTACTCGGCTTTATACTATAAAACATTCTCAGAAATACTCTCTCCCATTCTCACTGAAACTTTTAACAAACTTCTAGATGGACATTCTTTTCGGCAAGAAACACTAATGGCAATTGTTTGTATGATCCCAAAACCCCTTTCTGATGATACTTCCTGTGTGAATTATCGGCCTATCTCTCTGTTAAACCTCGATATTAAATTATTAGCAAAAATAATAGCAAAACGCCTCAATAGCATTATAGGAAAATTAATACATAGAGATCAAGTAGGCTTCATGCCAAATAGACAGGCAGGCGATAATATAAGCAGGACAGTGTTATTGGCACATATTGCTAAAAAACGGAAAATCCCTTTATGTTTTCTATCTCTCGATATTAAGAGGGCATTTGACACAGTATCCTGGCAATATATGCAATATTCATTACAAAAATGGGGTTTTGGACCCCACTTTTTAAGATGGATCAAAGCATTATATAATAAACCCAAAGCCTATATAAAATATGCTGGATACAAATCTGAAGCCTTTAATATCGAAAGAGGTACCCGACAGGGTTGCCCATTATCTCCCTTATTATTTGCCCTTATACTCGAACCCATGGCCCAATACATCAGAACAAACCAAACTATAACTGGCATTGAAGTAGGAGGTATTACACACAAATGATGTATATTTGCAGACGATATATTACTTTTTCTATCATCACCACAGGTCTCTGGTCCTAACTTAATACCAGCTTTTGATGGATTTGCAGCCCTATCCGGCCTTATGATTAATCCTAAGAAATGCCTAGTGCTTAATATTTCACTCACAAACATGGAATTGATCCCGGCTAGGGCTGCACTCCCATTCACATGGGCAGAAAAATCAATCCCATATCTTGGAATTCATTTAACAGCATCTCATTCTGACTTATTCTCAACCAATTATCCTCCTGTATTAAGACAGATCACAAATCTAATAAAACAATGGTCACAACTTCCTTTATCCTGGATAGGGAAGATTAATGCAATCAAAATGACTATTCTACCCAAATTGCTTTATCTATTCAGAGTCCTCCCTATTCCAATTCCTTCCTATTTTTTGAGAATAGTACAAAAAAGAGCAACTTCGTTTATATGGGGCTCTTCTAAACCACGTATACCTATACACACACTACATCTTCCCAAAAATAAAGGAGGCCTGGGATACCCTAATTTTACTAACTACTACAGAGCAGCACATTTGGCCAGTTTGTCCAAATACCATGCAAAACAGGAAATCCCATTATGGGTATTTATAGAGGCTTCAGAAAATGACCCTCTATTAATATCAAATTTATTATGGCTTGATCCTAAAGACCGCTTTAAAATTCATAATCCCATAACTAAACACTTCTTATCTCTCTGGGATAAACTAAAAACCAAATATCAGTTACAATCTCCACACAATCCTCTCCTTTCTTTTATCAGAAATCCGGCCTTTTATCCGGCATGGATCTACCCAAATTCTTTTAAAGCTTGGACAACATCAGGCATTCAGACACTAAATGACTTCATAGCATCTAAATCATTCCTTTCATTCCCATCGCTTAGAGAAAAATATGATCTACCAAACTCTGAGATATTTAGATATCTCCAAATCAAAAATTTCTATACACCATTCCTAAAGGGGGATACACCATTATCCCAATTATCCATTTTTGAATCAATCTGTACAAAAGATCCATTTGCTAAAGGTACAATTTCATCACTTTATAATCAATTATATGGAGTAGCAAATCTTAATAGACCCTCTTACGTTCAGAGGTGGGAGGAAGACCTGGGACGAACTTTAGAAGACACGGACTGGTCTAACATATGGCTCACATCTAAGTCATCTTTACCCAACATCTTAGCACTGGAGACAAATTATAAAGTCCTAACTCGCTGGTACCTTGTACCCGCTAGAGTGGCAAAATATTCACCTAATACCTCAGCTCTTTGTTTTCGAGGATGCCCAGAAATAGGCACATATTTACACATATGGTGGACGTGCCCAGTAATCCAAACCTTCTGGAAGGAAGTCTTCGTGATTGCATCTAAAATATTTAAAAAAATAATACAACCAGATCCATATTTAACTTTACTTAATCTAAAACCGGAATGGTTAACACTCTCTCAATTCAAACTTATGATCCAACTAATAACGGCTGCAAAACAAACAGTGGCCAAGGCATGGAAATCTCCTACATTGGTACTAGCAGAAACAATTCACAGAATGAATAATACAATGTCCCATGCTAAGATGGTAGCCATCGATCAAAATCAAATTCCAAAATTTGAAAAACTTTGGCATCCTTGCATAAAACAACAGTTCCTGTCAAACTTCAATGACTCTGTCCTGTTGCCATGGTAACAGATTAAATGACTTACAGAGACACCCATTCTAAGGCTTCAAAGAGAACTAAAAAGAATAATAAACTGACGAGCGGGACAACCTTGTGGACCATACCTCTACCTTTCAACCCTTTTTCTTCTTTCTCTTTCCTTTTCTCCACCTCACGATTAAAGCTCATTATCAGAATTTATTTGACCTATATACACTCTACTTGTAAACAATATGTATAGTAGGTATAAATCATTTAAATACCTACAAAAGTAACTAAGGAAATGATATATATCTTTAATTTAGGTTTACGTGAACCCAATGTTTAATATTTGAAATTTCATGATATTTACCTATATAAACCCTACTGTAAAACAATGAGCTTACTTTATAGATTCTTGTAAACTTACTTTATGTATCTTTATAACATTGTATACTCAATAAACTTCTTTTGACAAGGAAAAAAATACAAACAAAACAAATAAAAAAAAGATAATTTTTTAGTCAGATGTGACAAATCAAAATATATTGATGAAATCACGATAAATAATAAAGAAAGAAGTTGGTGAGAAGTCTGTGTGAATATGAGCAGCAAAACAACTTCATTCTTCTCGCATTATAAAGAAGAACAGAGTGCGCTGCATTAAACAATTTCAAACATTGCACCTAGATGAAAGTGCTATATCTATTGCGAACGCAAATTTTACCAGACCGAGCAGTTCCGTCTCGGAATTTATTCTGAGCATGCGTGGCACTTTGTGCATCGGAATTGGCCACACGCGGTCGGAATTGACGCAATCAGATTTTGTTGTCGGAAAATTTTATAGCCTGCTCTCAAACTTTGTGCGTCGGAAAATCCGAGGGAAAAAGTCCGATGGAGCCCACACACGATCAGAATTATGGGGTTTTTTTTGGGGAGGCTGAAACCTTCACACACGTCCTAAGCGCAGACCTTCCTAATTAATTTGTTTACTAGATCCCCAGGATGTCTCAGATAGTGACATTTGGACTTTTGCAGATTCAGGATGTCACGCTTGCGCAATTTCCTTATACATTTCGTTTTATTCTGGTTCTTTATGCTATATAACTATCTAGCTGTTGATTCTATATGTTGAATTGCATATTAATAAAATCTTTTGTAAAAGAAAAGGGTCATGGACTTATTTTCCCAATTTTTCAGCCATAGGGCAGCCTATTGAGCAAAACATGCATGTGTACACTTGTAGGTGTGAACCTAGCCTAACTGATTTTTTTTTTTTCTATTTTCATATTCAAATTTTTTTCACCCATAGACTCTGTGAAGCCTTAACACAGGTCCAAGTCTTAAATGGGTCACATTTAGCAGGCAGCACGGCCCACCAAGCGTGATAGGGGGATAATTTTATTTGAGATGCATAGCATCACAGCTGCATCATGTGCATATCCCCCCCCCCCCCAGCACACGTTTTAGAAAGGCCATAGGGCTCATTCACACAAATGAGAGGGAGGTAAAAACAGGCAGTTGAGCTGCAGTGTTAGTGCCCCAACCGCCCACCTGAACAAGGAGATGCTGCCAGCCAAGGCTATACACATGGCAAAACCAAAATTCCATGCACTGCACACAATAGAATCACAGTAGGTCAGCATTTTTAGAGTTAAACAGGTGGTAGCAATATATGGTCCCCTCACCACCTGTCAAACACTAGCAAAGATAGCCGCATGTCTGAATGAGCCCTTAGAGACCTTTCAGCCCCACTTCCTCCCTTAGAGCCCCCCTAGTGCCCTTTAGGTCCGTGCACCCCTCAGAGTCCACCTCCTCTCCCTCATCCCACTGACATAGATGCCAATAAGTCCTCCTCAGATTGACACCAACAGCATAGCGGCATATTTTCCTTTGGGGGATACCGTCAACACAGGGACATTTTTTCCTTCTAGTGACACTACAGACGGAGGGACAATTTTCCCAAGGGATACCACCACTGCTGGGACATTTTTCCTTCCAATGACACCACCGACCACTACTCCATATGTGTGCACCAATTTTAAACTCTCCAGGTTACTGCAGTTTAACACTGTAAGTACTATTCAGTGCATGCTACAAACATTCCAGACCTTACACCACCTTTAGTCCAATTCCGAGGTGGGGGGCGCAGTTTGCCATCTTTGCCTTGGGCGCTGGATGACCTTGTCCCAGCACTGACCAGTCATCGCTTTTTTTAATCCAAACTGGCTATTTACCTGTAACTCGGTAACTGGTCCCATTTTTGAAAAATATTTGAATCCTGCACTCTGCTATCAAAGTAATGACAATTAATTGTTCCTATAAAAACTGCTGGATTGGAATTCAGAATAACTTGAGGTTAAAAATGAAATATGCAGCATCACATAAAATCAAACCATTTTTAATCTAGAGATTTGCTCCATCATTGTAGTACTCATAAAGCCTTCAATCTACCTTTTTTAACAATGTGAAAGTGGTATTTACATTATGATTTCACGTTTGCAGACAACAAATCCTCAGACTTCTCCCCATCAGTGAGGATGATAAGCTTGGTCTGGGAACTGGAAAACTTTGAGGACCTGGGGGTAATTACATAACTTTTTTCATCCTCCCAGTTTATTATATGCATCAACAAATGAACATACACTAATCTGTCATAAAATTGCAAACACACAACAACAATGGCAGCGCTCGGTGCCCTCAGTGGTCACAGTGGACTGAAGAAATAGGTATATCTGAGGGATGACATCAACCAGGCCTGTGTCCACAACATTTAGTGTCTACAACATGTGGGAAAGAATCAGAAGTAGTGATTGAAAATTGTCAGAAATAGAGATTAAAAAGCCAACGATAAGGCAAAGAGAAGAGTGGCGGCACTTCCAGCATTGAAAATCCATGTTTATTGAAAAATGATTAAAATCCTGGACAAGACATGCACAAACACAGCTCTAGGAGCAACAGCAACCCAGCCAACATCTCCAGGCATTGAAGGGATGAGGTCATTCAGGGCCGCGGTAGGGGCTGCTGAGGGGGGCGCAAATCCAAAAGCCATTAAAGTGGTTGCAAAGCCTTAATCGCTTGCCGACCAGCCGCCGTCATTCTACAGCAGCAGATCGACACGATCCTGCGAGCCGTTGTAGCTATATGTCGGCTCGAAATAGCAGGCGCGCGTGCCCGCTCACAATAACCGCCGGCCACAAGCAATCGCGGGCACGAGAGGCAGAACACGGAAGTGTGTGTGCAAACACACAAATCCGTGTTCTGCTCTGTGAGTAATGACAGATCGTGTGTTCCTAATAGATAGGAACCACGATCTGTCACTTCCTCTAGTCAGTCCCCTCCCCCTTCATTTAGGAACACGTAGCAGGGAACACAGTTAACCCCTTGATCGCCCCCTAGTGTTAACTCCTTCCCTGCCAGTGACATTTTTACAGTAATCAGTGCATTTTTATAGCACTGATCGCTGTATAAATGCCAATGGTTCCAAAAATGTGTCAAAAGTGTCTCATGTGTCCGCCATAATGTCGCAGTCCCGATAAAAATTGCAGATTGCCACCATTACTAGTAAAAAAAAAAATAATAATAATAAAAATGCTATAAATCTATCCCCTATTTTGTAGACACTATAACTTTTGCGCAAACCAATCAATATACCCTTATTGCGATTTTTTTACCAAAAATATGTAGAAGAATACATATCGGCCTAAACTGAGAAAAAATTAGCTTTTTTAAAAAAAAATGGGGATATTTATTATAGCAAAAAGTACAAAATATTGTGTTTTTTTCAAAATTGACGCTCTTTTTTTTAGTTATAGCGCAAAAAATAAAAACCGCAGAGGTGATCAGATACCACCAAAAGAAAGCTCTATTTGTGGGGGGGAAAAGGATGTCAATTTTGTTTGGGTGCAACGTCGCACAACCGCGCACTTGTCAGTTAAAGTGACGCAGTGCCAAATTGCAAAAAATGGCCCGGTCATCCATCAGACAAATCTTCAGGGGCTGAAGTGGTTAAAGTGTTACTAAACCCAAAACAGTAAATCTGTCCGTATATATGCAGAATAGCATGCTTGTTATACTCACTGTGGAACTTAAGTGATTAATCCTCTGTATTGTGTAAAAAGGCTCTTTGATCCTGTATGGACAGATCCTCCTACTCTTGCAGGGTCACTCTGGACATTCCAGATAAGATACAGTCAGAGATTAAGCCTGCTGCACGTGCTCAGTTTGGTCTCTATTGCTGGAGAGAATATTTCCTGATTGAGCTGAGCTAGTCAGGTCACATGATATTGACATCACACATTTGGGCGTGTATACAGATCCTTAATGACAGCCCAGTCCCTCCCTCCTCCTCCATACCAAGCAGCTAAAAAAGAACACAGTGGGTGGGATGTCACATCTTGATTGATGGATTATCCGCCTCCCATAAAAG
The DNA here is from genome assembly GCF_042186555.1 of Aquarana catesbeiana. Lineage (NCBI taxonomy): Eukaryota > Metazoa > Chordata > Amphibia > Anura > Ranidae > Aquarana > Aquarana catesbeiana. The sequence continues at coordinate 154,021,145 of NC_133326.1, read as the reverse complement.
CATGACGATACAGACTGTAGTGGATTTCAAGAGGCAGTGATTCCCATTAACGAGATAACACCACTGTACATGTTTATGCAGCATAAGTTACAGCCTGCAGACGTGCATATTGAGGTAATAGATATTTTGAAACTTTTAAAAATACATTTATTTCCCAATTTCTAAATTCATAAATAATACAGATTGTGCCAAAAATGTGTTAGGCCCCTTTCACATGATTGGTCCGCCTGTCCATTTTTCAGGGGGTCCGATCGAGCCACCCATTGACTTATATGAGCAGGCGGATGTCAGCGGATATGTGTCTGCTAACACCCGCCTGTCATCCGATCCGACAAGATCCGCTGGAAACAGACGGATGGCGATACGTTCGCCATCCGTTCAGGAGATCGGATGGGATCAGATGAAAATGGACATGCAGTCCGTTTTCATCCGATCTTCCCATAGAGGAATGCACAGTGAGATGAGACGGACCTGTATTCTGCCTGCTCAGTGGGGATCAACGGAGCAATCTCCCCCTGAGCAAAGCGGAGTCAGTCAAAATGGATCCGCCCTGTGTGAAAGGGGCCTTATGCTTTATTTTTTTCATATTTGTGATCCTTCTTTATGTCTTTCTTTGCCTTTCCACTCTTTTTCTCTCTCTCTCTCTCCCCTGGCATCCTCATCCCATCTGGCACACCACTGCCACCTTGCTAACAGACTACCTCCTGTCATCTTCATCCTCCCCCCACCTGGCACCCCACTGCAACCTTCCTAACATCCTTCCCCCTGTCATCCTCATCTTCATCACACCTGGCACCCCACTGATACCTTGCTAACACCCCACCCCCTGTCATCCTCATCTTCATTACACCTGGCAATCCACTGCAACTTTGCTAACACCCAACCCTCTGTCATCCTCATCCTCATCTTCATTACACCTGGAACCCCACTGCAACCTTGCTAACACTCCACCCCATGTCATCCTCATCACACCTGGCACCCCACTGATACCTTGCTAATACCCCACCCAGGGGTCATCCTCGTCCTCATGTTCATCACACCTGGCACTCCACTGATACCTTGCTAATACCCCGTCATCCTCATCTTCATCTTCATCACACCTGGCAACCCACCGCAACCTTGCTAACACCCTACCCCCTGTCATCCTCATCCTTATATTCATCACACATGGCACCCCACTGCCACCTTGCTAACACACTACCCCCTGTCATCCTCAACCTCATGTTCGTCATACCTGGCACCCCACTGCAACCTTCCTAACACACTACCCCCTGTCATCCTCATCCTCATAACTCCTGGTACCCCACTGCAACCTTGCTAACCCACTACCCCCTGTCATTCTCATCCTTGTGTTCATCACACCTGGCACCCCACTGCAACCTTGCTAACAACCTACCCCCTGTAATCCTCATCACACCTAGCGCTCCACTGCAACCTTGCTTACATCCCACCCATGGTCATCCTCATCCTTATCACACCTGGCATCCCACTGCAACCTTGTTAACAACCTATCCTCTGTCATCTTCATCACACCTGGCATTCCACTGCAACCTTCCTAATACACTACCCCCTGTCATCCTCATCCCCCCCATAACCCATTGCCAGCTTCCAAACATCTTCATTGACAAAGCAGCTTATTACAATGTTGAGAGGACAAGGGTCTCTTCCTCACAAATGTGTGGTGGCGGGTAACATAGTCTGTGGATGGGAGCTTATTGAAATATGGAACGTTATGTTAAAAATAAAGATGCCACCCCAGGTGAATGATTAAAGTGTTACTAAACCCACAACAGTAAAATCAGTCTGTATATGCAGTAAAGTATGCTTGTTATACTCACTGTGGAACCTATGGTGTTAATCCTCTGCATTGTGTAAAAAGGTTGTTTTGTCCTGTTTCCTCTGATCATCTCCTTCTTTCACAGACTCCAAAAAATAACCTGATATTTACAGAGTCTATAGAGTCAGGCTGCTTAGTTTGGTGTGTATTGCTAGCAGGGCAGGTGCTACCACTAGGAAAACTAGGCAGCCGCCTAGGGTGCACTGCTGCCTAGGGCACCAGGCCACTGGTGTTCCTACTCTCTTCTCTCTGCAGCAAGCAACTAAGTCTCAGCATCAGCAGGCAGCTGCTGCTCCGTTCGCACATAGTGTCAGAGGCGCAGCGGCGGCGGAGGACTGTGTCTGTCTCCGGAATAAATGGAAGCAAGTGAACATTCATTGATGAGCACAGGTAGGCTGCATTGATAGGTGCTGGTGAGGCTGCATTTGATGGTTGCTGGTGAGGCTGCATTGATGGGCTCTGGTGAGGCTGCATTTGATGGGCTTGAGTTGGGCTGCATTTGATGGGCGCTGGTGAGGCTGCACTTGATGGGCGCTGGTGGGCTGCATTTGATGGGCGCTTCATTAAAAAGGTGGGGTTTACATGTGCAGGGCAAAGGGGGTGGAGTCAGGGGTGGAGCCGGGGGGGTGGTAAAATTAGGTTTCGCCTAGGGTGTCAAAAATCCTTGCACCAGCCCTGATTGCTAGGGGGGGGGGTTTTCTTGGGAAGGTGCATGTGATCGACACAGGGCCAATCAGTGCTGTTCAGACATGTCTAGACAAGAGGATCAGGGGTCTTGAAGTCTAATAGCATAATCGTGGTAGAAATAAAAACTCCTCCTACAAGCTATCAGCACACACTGATAGAAGTCACAAGATTGCTCTAACTGCTATATACAGCTGATGAAAAAAGGTATTTATCAGTTTATATTTACTAAAACAATTGCATTTCCATGTTCTGTGTACTGTGGGAGACCAGATATAGTGAATGAAGGCTCCTGGGTTTAGTAACACTCTATGCATCAAGGTGTAAAACCTTCTGTGCTGCAGCTCCCCCCCCCCCCCCCCCCAGAACCCCCCTTTTTCTTATCTGAGCCCAATCCTATCCAGTGATGTGCACAAGGGCTCTCTTCATTGGACAGATTGATAGCAGCGGGAGCCATTGGCTCCCGCTGCTGTCAATCAAAAGCTGTGACACAGGAGTGGGGGACAGGGCAGAGTTCCACTGTTCGTGTCAAGGGACACAGCAGCGGGACTCGGGAGCGAGCCTGCATGGATGCCCGAATGGAAATCGGCTTGGAGGAGCCTGGAGCGCCGGTGAGGGACTCAGAAGAAGAGGATTGGGGCTGCTCTGTGCAAGACCATTGCACAGAGAAGGTAAGTATAGGCATGTTTGTTATTTAAAAAAAAACAATTGAATGTTTACAACCACTTTAAAAGATGAAACACTGGGTACTCAGGGAGCCAGGCGGGGCACGCCCGGTTGACCTAATGGTGGGCTCGCGGGGGAAGCAGGAAGACCAAAGTGACTGTTGCCATGTCATCATGTATTGCACGCATGCACTTTGTCAAGTCATGGAGAGGATGGCAACAGGAGAATTTAAGCCAGTTGTATGCCAAAAGAGGGACTGGGAGTGGGCAGAGCTGTTCACAGACCTGGATACCGCTTACCCCCTTAACCCTTCAATGCTCTGACCATGTTGGCTGCCAATAAATGAATTCACATCATTCACAGGCAAAGCTCATGACACGTACCTTGAAGGTGAGCCTGACGTGCAGAAGGAGACCTCTTGTACAGCCCTGGCTCTGGAGTCACTGGAGTTGGGACAGTGACCGTAGGAGCATAGTGAGGTATGAGTGCCTGCGGATTTCTCTTGGCTGGAGATGACAGCTGGCAGAGACTGGAACCGGCTTGGGTGGTGTGGATGCAGGTCAGCAGATGCAGGTGTGCTGAGGATGCAGGTCAGTGGATGCAGGTTTGCTGAGGGGCAGATGATGCAGATGCACACAGATGCAAGACAGCAGGCAGGAGCAAGGTCAGACTAGCCAGGTAATACACAGCGGATCTGTCAGGCAGAAACGGGAGGCAAGGAATGGTTAAAGTTCAGGCTGGGTTAGTAACGGAGGATCAGGCAGACAGGTAAACAGAGCAAGGTCAAGGAAGCCAAGGGTTAGGAACTGGAGACAGCAGCGAGGTCAGGAAGCCGGCTCAGTATTGGATCAGATGCAGGTTCAGGATCAGGTCACAGGGTAAAGCTGCAGATCAAACAGCAAAGGACTAATGCAGCTGGAGCCCTTTTAAAGGCCACTGGGCGCCAAGGCAACGTCACTGTGCGCGCGTGCACGATCTCCGCAAACTGCACATGTGCATGCACATTGGCGCACGTCTGTTCACCGTTGGATGCCTGTTAGCCAGACTGCGCCTCTGTGTAGGTTTTGGCTTAAGTAGATTTCGCAAACAAATGCTGTTGCATACAATGAGTACGTAGATACCATTGTTGTATTACAGTTTGCATAGGCTATTGTCTCTATAGCTACAGTAAACAAGTAAGAGACTTACTTGTTTGATATTCTTTCGGCTCTCAAACTGAAAGAATGACTGTTAGTCAGTTGTTATGGAAATAAGTTTGTAACCATTAACTTTTGGTAACAAACTTGTACAAATAAAAAGGATGAGTAGACTGGGGGACAGACACACATCATCATGCTGTAAGATCAGAAGCCAATCTTGATAGAAGAAAAGTGTCTGATTTCCAGGAGAATCGTTGCCAATGGAGATCACGAACATACAGTAACCAAAAGTTAAGTAACCTTTAAGTGTATTTGTACTGTTATAGACCATAGGCTGTTCATTTGCTAGGCATTTTGCTTGTTATAGATATCTGTCAGTCTTGTATTGTATTCCTAATATTGTAATAGTTTTGCATGTACAGCATCTTTGTATAGTAAAAGCACATTTACACACTGCAGAAGTCTCAGCTTCCTTGCTTATACCACAGAGTAACCTTGCTAGATAGATGCAAGTAAAACATTTAGGGGCTCGTCCGGGATCTATGCTATAATTCAATTGAAGCAGACTTGTTTTTCTGTAGTGTGTTGTGTAGCTTGTGCTAGGTAAAATGCTGAGAAAGCTGTTTAGGAAAAGCAGGGCTGCAGAGGGTTCTGGTGACCAGAAGGAAGTGTGCGGCTTACCTATCTGGGCCAGAGACAATGAGTGGGAGCCTCTTGCTAAAGAATTTGTGAAGTATGCTTCTCCCTTGAAGCTGACTTGGGGTGATAAAGTCTCAGATCATTTTGTAGATTTTAGCCTTAAGGGGTTGGATTTAAGTAAAAAAGAGAAGAGGACAGTGTCCACAGTGAGCTGGTATTTCCTTCATGCTATTTATACTGAATCACATAGAGGAGAGAGGGCAGAGGCAGAAGTTAGGGTATTAAAAGACCAGCTAGCAAATGCTTCAGAGTGTGTACGTTCAACTGTTAGTCGGGCTGATGATTTGCAAGAGCGGTGTGCAGCCCTCATGACCAAATCAATTAATGCCTTAAGGAAAAGGAAGGGCCATAACCTGTTAGTAAAGCCAGGGTACGTGCCATTGTCACTTCCCAAAATTGAGATTGTGAGGATGTGCTCTCCTCAAATGATAGTGAGGATAAGGAGATAGAGTTTGATATTTCGCATGATGATCTGCTAGTGGGAAAGAAAAAGTATGCCAGACCTCTCATTACTAAGCATAGGAAACGGCAACATGATAGAGAGGATATGGCAGATGGGGAGGTGCATTATCGCAACCCCAGAGATGTTGAATTTGAAGAAGTACTGGAGTTTACACAAACTAAACTCCATGAGCTGGCAAACAATACAAACAAAGGCCTGGGGAGCCCCTATTGAGTTGGCTCCTACGCTTATGGGATGAAGGGGCGGACAGTGTTGTTTTGTCAGGTAAGGAAGCAGTGACTATGGGAGTGTTAACCCATGATCCACAATTGCGTCAGGCAATGCGAAAAGCCAGAGAGTTTATTTTTTGAATTTTTCACTGTTATGCTTTGTACACACGGTCGGATTTTCCAACGGAAAATGTGTGATAGGACCTTGTTGTCGGAAATTCCGACCGTGTGTAGGCTCCATCACACATTTTCCATCGTAATTTCCGACACACAAAGTTTGAGAGCTTGCTATAAAATTTTCCGAGAACAAAATCCATTGTTGGAAATTCTGATCGTGTGTACACAAATCCGACGCACAAAGTGCCACGCATGCTCAGAATAAATTAGGAGACGAAAGCTATTGGCTACTGCCCCGTTTATAGTCCCGACGTATGTGTTTTACGTCACTGCATTTAGAACGATCGGATTTTCTGTCAACTTTGTGTCACCGTGTGTATGCAAGACAAGTTTGAGCCAACATCCGTCGGAAAAAATCCATGGATTTTGTTGTCGGAATGTCCGATCAATGTCCGACCGTGTGTACAGGGCATTAGACCTCATGAGAGATGGTATAGTCTGAGTATATGCTAGTCCTACTGACCTGGAAAATACCTACTCCTGGAGATCAATAGGAGAGGGTATTTCCAGGTTACGTGAGATGGGTTGAATAACCAGATTAAATACGTTTCCAGAATGGTTGGGTCCAGATATGGAACTCTTTACATCTGCTCTGCGCTCTAAGCTGATGAAGTCTGCGCCATTTAATTTCAGGGCTCCTTTATTGTCCTTGTTGGGAGGCCTGGGATTAAACAGCAAGATTCATGAAGCCACAACCCTTTTAAGCCAGTTGGGGGAGCTAGAGGAGACTAAAACAAAACCTGTCAGGGCAGTAGATAAGGTCAAGGCCAGACAGGAAGAATACAAGCAGAAAAGAACAGAGAAGAAAGGGAATGGGGTAGAGAAGACAGGAGGTGAAGAGAAAACCAGGCTAGTTATTTCTAGGAAAGAAATGTTGGTGGACCTATTAAAGGCAGGAGTACCTAAAGATGATATAGATGGCATTTCTACCGCAAAAATGCTGAAGAGGTGGAAACATTTAGTAGGGAAAACTGTCAGGGTTAAAAACACTACTCCCAGTGAAGATAACATCAGCCTAGACTTAGAGGAAACAGAATAGAACCCTCCTGTTAGCCCCAAACCAATTCCCAAAACTGAACATGAACCCAAACCCAAATCCCTTTATCCTGGGGAGGAGTTAAAGAGAATCAGAAAAGGGGATTGGGAGGTTCCTTATCCTTTATGAAGGGAAGGTGAGTCTCCTGTAATAGCAGTGAAGGCAGTGACAGCAGGAGACCAACGCCCATATGCACCTGTCACTGTATGGTGAGGGAAGTCATCTTCTCCTACACATGTAATGGCTTTAGTTAATAGCGGAGCTGAAGTTACACTTTTGCAAGGAAATCCTTCCCATCACAAAGGAGAATTGATTTATGTAGAAGGTTTGGGAGGGCAAACTACACCAGCAGTTAGGATACGGGTGAAATTAGCTATTGGCAAGGGATCAGGATTTATGACAAATGTTTTGGTATCAGAGTTACCTGAAAATATTCTTGGGATGGATGTACTTCAAGGTCAGTCAATTCAGACTGAAAGACGTACATTCACATTCGGGTATCCTGATAAAGCGTATCTGGTAAGGGCGGTGAAGGCTGTGATCAGAGGTCATGCGAAATGGACCCCTGTCTACATTCCTCCACAAGAGAAGCCAGACTGTCTCAAGCAGTACAGACTTCCTGGAGGCCACAAAGAAATTGGGGAGACCATTCAAGAACTGTTGAGAGTAGGGATCCTTAGACCTGCTGTAAGTCCTTTCTCGTCTCCGCTGTTCCCAGTAAAGAAACCTGATGGGACATATAGAATGACTGTGGATTACAGAGGTCTAAACCGAGTGGCACCTCCATTGAAGTCAGCTGTACCAGATATGATCTCAATTGTTGAGAAAATTGCTAAAGAGGCAGGAGAATATCATGCACTGATAGACCTGGCTAATGCTTTCTTTTCACTTTTGATAGACCCAGAGTGTCAAGACCAGTTTGCTATGGTGTGGGACGGCCACCAGTACACTTTCACTGTCCTTCCGCAAGGCTATCTTCATTCTCCAACGATTTGTCATGGACTGATTGCCCGAGATTTAGGTACCCTGAATTTGAAAGTCGCTGTGTTTCACTACATTGATGACATCACGATCTCTGGGACAAAAGAAGATGTAACTGAAGCCCTGCACCTGCTGATAGAGCACTTGGAGAACAGAGGGCGGGCTATCAACAGAAACAAAGTCCAAGGACCTACCACAGAGGTGAAATTCCTAGGAATGATGTGGACTGGGCAACAGAGGAAAATTCCAGAGACAGTTGTGCAAACTATCCAGGCGCTGTCGCCCCCTACTACCAAAAAAAAGCACAGAAGTTCATTGGAGTTGTGGGGTTCTGGAGATTGGACTGATTCTGAGGCCTATGTATAATGTCACCAGAAAAAAGACTGAGTTCTCGTGGGATTCAGAGCAGCGGACTGCATTCCTGGCTGCTAAAGAAGCTATTTTGCAGCATCAGAGATTAGGACCCGTGAGACAAGGTGTACCATTTCAGCTGGATGTAGTGGAGCAGAATGATACCATATCTTGGAGTCTGTGGCAGCCAAATGAAAAGAAAGGACTGAGAGCAATACCCATTGGATTTTGGTCCAAACAACTGACAGGGGCACAGAAGAGATACACGCCCCTAGAGAAGTACCTGTTTGGGGCCTACACAGCACTTCAACATGTAGAGACCATTACAGGAAAGGACACAGTCACCATCCATACTGCATTGCCAATAGCAGGATGGGTGAGAGATAATGGACTGACCACTAGGGCAGCTGTAGCCCAGAACCAGTCACTGATGAAATGGAAGTGGTACCTTCAAGAAAGAGGGGGTATTGCAGCTGAGGATGTTAGAGACATTTCAAAACAGTTGGCGAGGCTTGTTACTTTTACCAGCACCCGGCCAGAAGAAGAAAATCCTGTGCTGCAGTCATCCCCCATTCAATAGGCTCCACCCTTTGAGTCTCTGTCAGAAGACATGAAGGAGTCCGCGCGGTTTACTGATGGTTCAGCCATAGTCGCCTCGTCTGGGCGTAAATGGACAGCAACAGCCTACAACCCAAGTACAGACACAGTCCTGCAGGAGACCGGAATCGGAGGGTCCAGTCAGTATGCAGAGTTGAAAGCTGTAGTGATGACTCTTCAGGAGCATCCTTCTTCCCATGTCACTATCTACACTGACAGCTGGGCGGTTTTTAAAGGACTGACAACTTGGATGCCCACGTGGAAGTCCAATGAATGGATGATTCATGGAAAGGTGGTGTGGGGAGGCAAGGAAGTTTGGGACTACATCTGGAAGGAAGCTCACTCCCGCACCATAAAAGTGGGGCATGTTGATGCACATGTGCCCCTAGTCCCAGACTTTGAGAACTATAACAGAGTTACAGATGAAATCGCCAAAGTGAAGGCAGTTGTGCCAATTGATCCTGTTTTGATGAACTTGGTCAACTGGGCCCACAAGCAATCTGGACATTTGGGGCAGAAAGCAACATATGAATGGGCACAGCAGAGAGGATTGCCTATATCCATGGACATGATAAAGACTGTAATTAGGAACTTTACAGTGTGTGAAGAAGTGCGACAATGGCCATTGCAAAAGTACTCCACTGGGTCAATTAAGAGGGGTGAGAGGCCTGCAGAGATCTTGCAGATTGACTTCATCGGTCCCCTGCCCCGGGGGAACAATGGACTGAGATATTGTTGCACTGCAGTGGACACCTATTCAGGACTTATGCTTGTTCAAACAAAAGAAAGGGACAAGAAAGTCCCAAGAAAGCAAAATTGAAGGGAAGGATCAACCACGGCTTATGATACAAAAATACAAAATAGGCTTTATTGAAACGTAGGGGGAGAGATTACATGTACAGCAATTCTCCCACCCCCCCTCCCATTTCCCATTCCCCATTCCCTCCCTTCCCTCCCCCTCCCCCACCTCCTCTACCCCCCCCCCTCCTCTCCCCCCCTTCCTTGTTTTCCGCCTATTCTCCCCGGGACCATTTGGGACCATTACCTGGACTATTGACCAGGAATAAGGTTGGGTGTTAGACTGGGACTATGAAGGCCATCCTATCATGTGAGGAGATGTTTTGCTATGTTTATTGTACTCATGGTTCGAGGTGAAATAAAATGTGAAATTTTTTTCCCCTTCTTTTCCTATAAAGAGTGCTCTACTGAGTATATAACAGGCACCTTTTCTTTTTAAATGACTGCATTATTTAATGTGACCACAAGATGGCAGAAGATAGCTATTTGGCGCGTATTGATTTGATTGGACATTGTTCCTTATTTAAAGTAGGACTTTATTCCACACCAAATTGTTCTAAAGAAGTGCATGGAGGTTAGGGATGAGCCGAACACCCCCCTGGTTCGGTTCGCATCCAGAACACGTGAACAGACCGAAAGTTTGCGCAAACTTTTGAACACCGTCTATGGGACTCAAACGTGAGAAATCAAAACTGTGAATTTTAAAGGCTAATATACAAGTTATTGTCCTAAAAAGGGTTTGGGGACCCGGGTTCTGCCCCAGGGGATATGTATCAATGCAAAAAAAGTTTTAAAAACGGACGTTTTATCGGGAGCAGTGATTTTAATGATGCTTAACATGAAAAAATAAAAGAGAAATATTGCTTTAGATATCGTACCTGGGGGGGTCTATAGTATGTCTGTAAAGTGGCACGCGTTTCCCGTGTTTAGAACAGTCCCTGCACAAAATGACTTTTCTAAAGTAATTTAAAACTGCTTGCGGCTGTAATGTAATGTCGGGTCCCGGCAATATGGATGAAAATTATTGAGAAAAATGGCATGGGTAACCCACCAGGCCATTACCAGGCCCTTTGGGTCTTCTATGGATATTAAGGGAAACCCCGCACTCAAATTAAAAAAAGAAAAGGCGTGGGCCCCAGGCCCTATATACTCTGAACACCAGTATACAGGCGGTCCCAAGAAAGACAGGGACTGTAGGTTTGTTCTTAAGTTGAATCTGTTTGTAATTTGGAACAGGTACATTTTGTAAGTGTAGCTTCAGCCAAAAAATCTATTTGTTAACTTTTTGGAAAACATAGGGAAGGGTCATCACCCCTGTAACATTTGTTTTGCTGTCTGTGACCCTATTCAGAAGATTTCACCTCACTTTCTGTCCCAATGACAATTGGATTTTGAAAATTTGGGGTTTTTAGGGAAACAAGGATTGGTGATAAAGCATCAGTGGAGGAGACACCTTTTTCCCATATTAACTCTTACAGGAGAGAATTTCCCTTCCTAGGGGTAGATTTCCTCTCACTTCTTGTTGTCTCCCTCCGTTTATAAGTAGGAGTCGTTTGTAAGTCGGATGTTTGAAAGTAGGGGCCTGCCCTATATACTCTGCAGAAATGTGGGCCTTAGGTGTTGGTGCTACCAGAACACTGTAAGCCCTCACAGTTACTCTTGGTGGGCGCTGGAATGGGCCCTGCTGTGAAATATTAGATCAAGAATTGTAATTACATGCCCCTGTTGAACAGGGTCAGAAAAATTGGGCCTTTGGTGGTGGTGTGGTGGTGTTGCCACAACACTGTAGGCCCTCACAATTACTCTTGGTGGGTGCAGGAACGGGCCCTGCTGTGAAATATTAGATCAAAAATTGTAATTACACTCCCCTGTTGAACAGGGGCAGAAAAATTGGACCTTAGGTACTGGTGGTGATGCCACAACACTGCAACCCCTCACAGATACTCTAGTTGAGCGCAGGAACAAGCACTGCTGCAAAATATTACAGCAAAAATTGTAATTACACGCAACGGATACAGAAAAAGAAGAAAATGACTCCTGCGCACAAGTGGTCAACCAGATAGATGGAAAACCGACACAGGCCTTGCTGCCCTCAAGTATGGGGAATCCTAGCAGACAAAGAAATAAAAAGAGAGAGGGGCGCACCGGCCATGTGCATTATCTTTTGTAAAACATTTATTGAATAAAATGATAAAAGAAATTACGCACAAGCAGTTGTAAAATCAGGTGCCATAAAACTTGAGCAACAACAAGCAGCAAGTGGTTATGATGATGAGCGAAGCCTTCCAAAGGTCTTAGAGGAACATACAGGCATCACCACCAGCTAACGCGTTTCGAAGGGCACGTCCCTTCTTCATCAGAACTTCATCAGAACTCAGAACTCACAACTGCTTGTGAGTAATTTCTTTTATCATTTTATTCAATAAACGTTTTACAAAAGATAATGCACATGGCCGGTGCGCCCCTCTCTTTATTTCTTTGTAATTACACGCCCCTGTTGAACTGGAGCAGAAAAATTGGGCCTTAGGCACTGGTGGTGGTGCCACAACACTGCAACCCCTCACAGATACTCTAGTTGAGCGCAGGAACAAGCCCTGCTGCAAAATATTACAGCAAAAATTATAATTACATGCCCCTGTTGAACAGGGGCAGAAAAAATGGGCTTTAGGCACTGGTGCTGGTGCCACAACACTGCAACCCCTCACAGATACTCTAGTTGGAACGCAGAAACGAGCCCTGCTGCAAAGTATTGCATCAATAATTGTAATTACATGCCCCTGTTAAACAGGGGCTGCAAAAATTGGGCATTAGGCACTGGTGGTGGCGCCCAGAACCAAAAATGTTCTTACAAGCTATCAGCGTGATCATTGAGGAGGAAGAGGATAATTACTCAGGATAGTCACTCAGCATCAGATTAGGCAGTCTTTGAAGGGATCTGAGATTTCAAAAAAAATTATTCGGTTACATCAGCATCAGATGCTTGGTAGCTGTGTGGTGATCCAAGACTGATTCATTTTTATGAAGGTCAGTCGATCGACCGAGTCGGTGGACAGACGCACCCTGTGATCGGTTACAAAGCATCCAGCAGCACTGAATGTGCGTTCCGAAAGAACGCTGGATGCAGGTCAGTAGCTCAATTGCATACTGTGCAAGCTCTGGCCAGTGATCCATCCTCAAGACCCAGTAACCCAGAGGATTTTCGGTAGGAAAGGTGTCCAAGTCAGATCTTTCCCCTAGGTATTCCTGCACCATGTAAAACAGACGCTGCGATGGTTGCTGGAACCGATCATACCTTGGGGCTGCGGACCAAAAAATTGTCTGAACGCATCCGTCAGACGGCCACCTTCTCCACCACTCCTTCTTTGACTGACCGAAGCCTCAGCAACACGTTGTCCAGAAACAGTAGTTTGTAACCTCCCAGTCTCTGGGAACGCGTTGCAGAGACCTTTCTGCAAGGCCTCCCAAAGATGTTTCATCCTCTGCTCCCTCTGCGATGGCAAGATAAGGTCCGCAATCTTACCCTTGTAACGTGGATCAAGGAGGGTTGCCAGCCAGTATTGGTCCTTCTCCTTGATACCACGAATATGAGGATCCTTCCGCAGGCTTTGCAGGATCAGGGAGGCCATGCAGTGTAGGTTTGCCACTAAGGACGACATGATCCGCAGCCACCGCCTCCCAGCCACGTACAAGTCCATGTGTTTCTTGGGACTGTAAATGATCCCTTAAAGACTGCTGCTGATGCTGAGTGCCAGGCTCCACCTCCATTCTGACACAATCCTCCTCTTCCTCCTCCTCCTCCTAGTCCTCTTCCTGTGTGATCAGCGGGCACGCAGGAACACTGTCTGGATAAAGGGGGCCTTGAGAGCTAAGGAAGTCCTTCTCTTCCTGCCTCTGTTCTGCCTCAAGTGCCCTGTCCATTATTCCACGCAGCGTGTGCTCCAGCAGGTGGACAAGGGGGACAGTGTCACTGATGCATGCACTGTCACTGCTCACCAACCTCGTGGCCTCCTCAAATGGTGACAGGACAGTGTATGCATCCCTGATCATGGCCCACTGGCGTGGGGAAAAAAAACAAGCTCCCCTGACCCTGTCCTGGTGCCATAGTCGCACAGGTACTCATTGATGACCCTCTGCTGGGTGTGCAGCCATGCAGCATGGCCAACGTTGAGTTCCACCTGGTGGGCATGTCACAGATTAGGCGGTTCTTGGGCAGGTTAAACTCCTTTTGGAGGTCTGCCAGCCGAGCACTGGCATTATATGACTGGCGGAAATGCACACAGACTTTCCTGGCCTGCCTCAGGACATCCTGTAAGCCCGGGTACCTGCCCAAGAACCGCTGCACCACCAAGTTAAGGACGTGAGCCAAACAGGGCACATGGGTCATGTGTCCCTGTCGGAGGGCAGAGAGGAGGTTGGTGCCATTGTCGCAAACCGCCATTCCTGCCTTAAGTTGGTGTGGCGTCAACCACCTCTGAACCTGCCCCTACAGAGCTGACAGAACCTCTGCCCCAGTGTGGCTCCTGTCCCCCAAGCACACCAGCTCAGGCACCGCATGGCATCTTTTGGCCTGCATACTTGCGTAGCCCCTTAAACGGCTACGGAGCACCGCTGGTTCCAAGGACAAAGCACAGGAAGAGGCCATGGAGGAAGAAGAAGAGGAGGGGGTGGAGGAGAGAGGTGTGTCACAATCATTAGTAGTGGCATTTTGGAGGCGTGGTGGCGGAACAACCTCCAACACTACTGCACCTTGTCCTGCATCCTTCCCAGCTGCCAGTAGAGTCACCCAATGCACGGTGAAACTTAGGTAACGTCCCTGCCCATGCCTGCTGGACCATGAGTCAGCGGTAATATGCACCTTACCGCTGACCGCCCTGTCCAGCGAGGCCAAGACATTGCCTTCCACATACCGGTAGAGAGCCGGAATCGCCTTCCGTGAGAAAAAGTGGCGTTTGGGTACCTGCCACTGAGGAGCCGCACATTCCACAAACTCACGGAAGGGGGCAGAGTCTACCAACTGAAAAGGCAGCAGTTGAAGTGCTAGCAATTTTGCCAAGCTAGCATTCAACCGCTGGGCATGTGGATGGCTGGGAGCGAACTTCTTTCGGCGGTGCAGCAGCTGGGGCAGGGAAATTTGCCTGGTACAATCTGATGTCGGTGTACCAAAAGCAGATTGCCCACTTGTACTTGGCTGTGACACACCTAATTCTACACCTTCATTCCTCTCAGTGCAGTTCTCAGAGAGGACTGAAGGTATAGTGGGGTTGGAGATCTCAGCTGATGAGGAGCAAGGAGAGGTCCTCTTTGTTCTTTGGTGTTGGTCTTTTAGATACGCTTGCCAACGAACTGCATGGCAAGTCAACATATGTCTGGTCAAGCATGTGGTGCCCAAGCGGGAGATGTTTTGGCCATGCGAGATACGCTTGAGACATATGTTACAAATAGCGGTGCCATCTGATGCACTCGTCTCAAAAAAGGCCCACACCAAAGAACTTTTTGAATAACGCACAGAGACTGCAGCGCCCTGCACATGCGGAGCTTTGGGGTGTGATGCAGTCAGTGTGCTGCCCTTAGGCTGGCCCCTGGAGGGCATCCTGCCTCGTTGGTGATGTGCCACCTCCTCCTCCTCCTCCTCTCTCCTATCAGGCACCCACATTGAGTCAGTGACCTCATCATCCCCTCCCTCCTCATCACTGGAGCAAACCTGGCAGTATACTGCAGCAGGGGGAGCATGACTGCCAGATTGCTGTCCTTCTTGGGCACCCCCTCTGTCCGTGCTCACGTTACTGCCTTCATCTAGCTCAGTATCATCATCAGAGCCTTCCAAACGCTGGGCATCCTTCTGAAGCATGTACCCAACACTGTGGTCAAACAGTTCGAGGGACTCCTCAGGAGGACATGGCGGGGCTAGGGAAGGAGTCACTGATGACATTGAGCCGAGGGAAGAGGCCGCTGCTTTGCCAGACAAAGTACCCTGAGCATGGGTGCGAGAGGATGAGGAGGATGAGGACGGCTTGGTCATCCACTCGGCCAAGTCTTCCGCATGTTGCGGCTCAACACGGCCAGCTGCCGAAAAAAAGGCCAAGCATGTCCCACGGCCACGTGCTGATGAGGATGCACCGTCTCCACAACCAGCACTGCTGCCTCTAGACACAGAGCCTGCTTGCCCTCTTTTATTGGCTTGTGACTGTCTGCCTCTCCTTGTTGGCCTTCCAGACATACTAATGGCCTGCAGCTGCACTAAGCTGGGATATATATATATATATATATATATATATATATATATATATACTGATACTGCAGCTAGCAAAATCAACTGCCTGCCTGTAGTATGAGAACACCACCAACCTTCTACAGGTAGATTTAGCTGAACACTGTGCAGAGCTCGCCAAAAAATAACTTGTAGCTTATTTAGCTGCCTGCGGTAGTGATAGGATCGGGAAAACACCACCAACCTTCTACAGGTAGCTTTAGGTGAACACTGTGCAGAGCTCGCCAAAAAATAACTTGTAGCTTATTTAGCTGCCTGCGGTAGTGATAGGATCAGGAAAACACCACCAACCTTCTACAGGTAGCTTTAGGTGAACACTGTGCAGAGCTCGCACTACACTAACTTGTAGCTTATTTAGCTGCCTGCGGTAGTGATAGGATCAGGAAAACACCACCAACCTTCTACAGGTAGCTTTAGGTGAACACTGTGCAGAGCTCGCCAAAAAATAACTTGTAGCTTATTTAGCTGCCTGCGGTAGTGATAGGATCAGGAAAACACCACCAACCTTCTACAGGTAGCTTTAGGTGAACACTGTGCAGAGCTCGCACTACACTAACTTGTAGCTTATTTAGCTGCCTGCGGTAGTGATAGGATCAGGAAAACACCACCAACCTTCTACAGGTAGCTTTAGGTGAACACTGTGCAGAGCTCGCCAAAAAATAACTTGTAGCTTATTTAGCTGCCTGCGGTAGTGATAGGATCAGGAAAACACCACCAACCTTCTACAGGTAGCTTTAGGTGAACACTGTGCAGAGCTCGCACTACACTAACTTGTAGCTTATTTAGCTGCCTGCGATAGTAATAGGATCAGGAAAACACCACCAACCTTCTACAGGTAGCTTTAGATGAACACTGTGCAGAGCTCGCCAAAAAATAACTTGTAGGTTTAGCTGAACACTGTGAGGAGGATGCACTACACTAACTTGTAGCTTTAGCTGAACACTGTGCAGAGGTCGCACTACACTAACTTGTAGTTTTAGCTGAACACTGTGAGGAGGATGCACTACCCTAACTTGTAGCTTTAGCTGAACACTGTGCAGAGGTCACACTAAACTAACTTGTAGCTTTAGCTGAACACTGTGAGGAGGACACACTACACTAACTTGTAGCTTTAGCTGAACACTGTGCAGAGGTCTCACTACACTAACTTGTAGTTTTAGCTGAACACTGTGAGGAGGACTGTGCAGAGGTCGCACTACACTAACTTGTAGATTTCGCTGAACACTATGAGGAGGACACACTACACCCACTTGTAGCTTTAGCTGAACACTGTGAGGAGAACGCACTACCCTAACTTGTAGCTTTAGAGGAGGACGCACTACACTAACTTGTAGCTTAAGCTGAACACTGTGCAGAGGTCGCACTACACTAACTTGTAGTTTTCGCTGACACTGTGAGGAGGACACACTACACCAACTTGTAGCTTTAGCTGAACACTGTGCAGAGGTCACACTAAACTAAATTGTAGCTTTAGCTGAACACTGTGAGGAGGACGCACTACACTAACTTGTACCTTTAGCTGAACACTGTGCAGAGGTCTCACTACACTAACTTGTAGTTTTAGCTGAACACTGTTCAGAGGATGCATTACACTAACTTGTAGCTTTAGCTGAACACTGTTCAGAGGACGCACTACACTAACTTGTAGCTTTAGGTGAACACTGTGCAGAGGTCGCACTACACTAACTTGTAGTTTTAGCTGAACACTGTGAGCAGGACACACTACACTAAGTTGTAGCTTTAGCTGAACACTGTGCAGAGGTCACACTAAACTAACTTGTAGCTTTAGCTGAACACTGTAAGGAGGACGCACTACACTAACTTGTAGCTTTAGCTGAACACTGTACAGAGGTCTCACGACATCAACTTGTAGTTTTAGCTGAACACTGTGAGGAGGATGCACTACACTAACTTGTAGCTTTAGCTGAACACTGTGCAGAGGTCGCACTACACTAACTTGTAGTTTTGGCTGAACACTGTGAGCAGGACGCACTACACTAACATGTAGCTTTAGCTGAACACTGTGCAGAGGTCTCACTAAACTAACTTGTAGCTTTAGCTGAACACTGTGCAGAGGTCGCACTACACTAACTTGTAGTTTTAGCTGAACACTGTGAGCAGGACGCACTACACTAACTTGTAGCTTTAGCTGAACACTGTGCAGAGGTCTCACTACACTAACTTGTAGTTTTAGCTGAACACTGTGAGGAGGACGCACTACACTAACTTGTAGCTTTAGCTGAACACTGTGCAGAGGTCGCACTACACTAACTTGTAGTTTTAGCTGAACATTGTGAGGAGGAAACACTACCCTAACTTGTAGCTTTAGCTGAACACTGTGCAGAGGTCACACTAAACTAACTTGTAGCTTTAGCTGAACACTGTGAGGAGGACGCACTACCCTAACTTGTAGCTTTAGCTGAACACTGTGCACTACACTAACTTGTAGTTTTAGCTGAACACTGTGCAGAGGTCACACTAAACTAACTTGTAGCTTTAACTGAACACTGTGAGGAGGACGCACTACACTAACTGTAAATAGTCTAGCTGTCTGACTGTGGTACTAATAGGATCAAAAGAACACCAGCAATTTTCTTCAGGTAGCTGTAAATACTGTAATAAGACAAGCCTGCCTGTCAGTAGGAAGATAATAGGAACGGATCTAGCTAAACTGAATACAGTGTATATATATATATGCAACACCTGGGATGCATATATATATACACAATACACTGTAAGTGCAGCTAACTCACTGACTGTCCTGCCTAATCTAGCTAACTCAAATGAAATGACACTGTCTCTCTCTCTATCTCTCAGCAGGCCGGAACACACTACACAGGGCCGCCGTGCAGACGGCCTTATATAGTGTGGGGCGTGTTCTAAACCCCCTGAGCCATAATTGGCCAAAGCCACCCTGGCTTTGGCCAATTACAGCTCTCTCTACTGACGGCGTTGTGATTGGCCAAGCATGCGTGTCATAGTGCATGCTTGGCCAATCATCAGCCAGCAATGCACTGTGATGCCGCAGTGAATTATGGGCCGTGACGCGCCACACAAATTTGGCGCGAACGGCCCATAACGTTCGCAATTCGGCGAACGATCGAACAGCCGATGTTCGAGTCGAACCCATGCGAAGCTCATCCCTAGTGTTTGGAAACCTGCCACTGAGGTACCGCACATTCCACAAATTCACGAAAGGGGGCAGAGTCTACCAGCTGAAAAGGCAGCAGTTAGAGTGCTAGCAATTTAGCCAAGCTAGCATTCAGCTGCTGGGCATGTGGATGGCTGGGACCGAATTTCTTTCGCCGGTTTAGCAACTGGGGTTGGGAAATTTGCCTGCTACAATCGGACGTTGGTGTAGTGATAGCAGATTGCCTGCAAGTACTTGGCACACCTAATTCTACACCTTCATTCCTCTCAGTGCAGGTTTCTGAGAGAACTGAAGGTATAATGGGGTTGGAGATCCCAGCTGATGAGGAGCAAGGAGAGGTCCGCCTTGTTCTTTGGTGCTGGTCTTTTAAGTACGTTTGCCAACGGACTGCATGGGAGTTCGACATATGTCTGGTCAAGCATGTGGTGCCCAAGCGGCTGCTGTTTTGGCCACGCTTGATACGCTTCAGACATATGTTGCAAACAGCAATGGTGCAATCTGCTGCACATGTCTCAAAAAAGGCCCACACCAAACGAACTTTTGGAAAAAACGCGCGGAGTCAGCAGCACCCTACACATGCAGAACTCTGTGGTGTGATGCAGTTGGTTGGCTGCCCTTAAGCTGGCCCCTGGAGGGCATCCTGCCTCATTGGAGATGTGCCTCCTCCTCTCTCCTATCAGGCACCCACGTAATGTCAGTGACCTCATCATCCCCTCCCTCCTCGTCACTGGAGCAAACCTGTCAGTATGCTGCAGCTGGGGGAACATGACTGCCAGTTTGTTGTCCTTCTTGGGCACCCCCTGCAGCGAGATCTAGCTGCACAGGATACAGTACTGAATATACTGCAGCTAACTGAATGAACTGCCTGCCTGTAGTATATTAGGAAGAGAAAAACAGGAACAGTCTGCAGCAAGATCTAGCTGCACAGGATACAGTACTGAATATACTGCAGCTAACTGAATTAACTGCCTGCCTGTAGTATATTAGGAACAGAACAACAGGAACGGTCTGCAGCGAGATCTAGCTAAACTGGATACAGTATATACTGGTAATTATATATATACAAAGCCTGGAATGTATATATATACTAAAGATACTGGAGCTAACTGAATCAACTGTCTGCTCAATCTATCTAAATTAAATTAAATTACACACTCTCTCTCTCTCTGAACATCGGAACACACTACACGCCACACATGTAGTGTGGGGTGTGTACTTAATCCCCTGAGCCATAATTGGCCAAAGGCACCCTGCCTTTGGCCAATTATGGCTCTGTTTGCTTACGGCGCTGTGATTGGCCAAAGCATGTGGGTCATAGTGCATGCTTGGCCAATCATCAGCCAGCAAACCACTGCGATGACGCAATGCATTATGGGCCGTGACGCGCCACTCAAATTTGGCGCGAACGGCCCATAATGTTCGAACTTCGAACGATTGAACAGCCGATGTTCCAGTCGAACTTGTGTTCGACTCGAACCCGAAGCTCATCCCTATTGTGGATGGAATCGGTATTTGATGAGGATTGTCCTCAGTGATTATATCTTATACAGGCCAGGCATAGAGGTCTCACAACGGATAGTCGTTTCACAACAATCGGAGTCAGAATACTGAGCTTATATAGTGAAATACAGTATTTAGAAATCCATCAGACTGTTCTGATGTTGTTTTGATGTCCAAGAACAGGATACAATCGCACAGCAATTGCCTAACACATGCAAGATATCATTACCAGTGGTGGCTAGTGCTCGATAATTGTGTGTGTGTGTGTGTGTGTGTGGGGGGGGGGGGGGTAGGGAGACTAGGCCGTTCCACAGCAATGTGGAATGTGGGGAAATAATGGTTGCGGTGAACTCACCCCCCCTTACCTGCCCGGGATGACTCAGATCTCCCCTCCTCCACCCTCCCCTGCCCGAGCCAGGGAGTGTTGGATGGCATCCATGTCACAGTGGCGGCTGGTGGGTCAGTTGGTCTTCTCCTTCGGCTGTGCTCTCCTTTCTCCTCCTAAGCGTCCAATAGGATCGCCTAACATTTTGGCCAATCGGGAAACAGGTCTCATGACCTGCTTCCTGATTGGCGGCGAGGAGATTTAGTGTAAAAATAGTGAATATTAATTCGCTATTGTCACACAACTGGATGCATAGTTGCCAACATTGTAAAAAAAAAATGTGGGACACTTTTGTGGCTGTAGGCGGAGCCGTACAATAATTAGGGAGCGGGGCATTCGTTTGCAGGCGTGGCTTAGAAAAATATACAAGAGCGGCGCGCGAAGCGCGTAGCGGCGAAAATGGGTGTGGTTTACACGACATAGTGGGCGTGGCTTAAATGGGCGTGGCTCAAGAGGGTGTGGTTAGAGTCTGAGATGAATGAAGGATGAAGAGGGAGAGAGGGGAAGAGGGGGAGAGGGATTAGCGGGGGAGAGGGATAAGAGGGGGAGAGGGGGAGAGGCATTAGAGGGGGGAGAGGGAAATGACGGGACAGCAGCCCCAGATCCTACACAATAAAAATATGTGTATTCTAGAAAGTTTAACAATCAGCAGATAAAGATACTCCAAACACCTGGTGTTAGCACTTCAATCAACCCGGCACCATGGTTGTTATGGTGTCAGGATGATTGAAGTGCATTATTTATATTATTACATTGTAATATAAAATTAAATCATTCAACTCACCATAATGCAGAATCAGTGGGATCCCTGAGCGTGTCACTAGCCACGTCGCCTGCCACCAGCCATCCGTCCTTGCGTCAGATGTCCCAGCAGAGTCCGTCCTTGCATCAGGTGCCCCCAGCGGAGCCCCCCTTACATCAGATGTCCCCGGCGGAGCTCCCCCTCACATCAGGAGTCCCTGGCGGAGCCCCCCCTCACATCAGGAGTCCCCGGCGGAGCTCCCCCTCACATCAGGAGTCCCCGGTGGAGCTCCCCCTCACATCAGGAGTCCCCGGCAGAGCTCCCCCTCACATCAGGAGCCCCTGGCAGAGCCCCTCCTCACATCAGGAGTCCCCGGCGGAGCTCCCCCTCACATCAGGAGTCCCCGGCGGAGCCCCCCCTCACATCAGGTGTCCCCGGCGGAGCCCCCCCTCACATCAGGTGTCCCTGGCGAAGCCCCCCCTCACATCAGTTGTCCCCGGCGGAGCTCCTCCTCACATCAGGTGTCCCCGGCAGAGCTCCCCCTCACATCAGGTGTCCCCGGCGGAGCTCCCCCTCACATCAGGTGTCCCCGGCGGAGCTCCCCCTCACATCAGGTGTCCCCAGCGGAGCTCCCCCTCACATCAGGTGTCCCCGGCAGAGCCCCCCTCACATCAGGGGTCCCCAGTGGAGCCCCCCCTCACATCAGGTGTCCCCAGTGGACCCCCCCTCACATCAGGTGTCCCCTGCGGAGCCCCCCTTGCATCAGGTGTCCCTGGCAGAGCCCCCCCTCACATCAGGAGTCCCCGGCGGAGCCCCCCCTCACATCAGGTGTCCCCGGCGGAGCCCCCCCTCACATCAGGTGTCCCTGGCGAAGCCCCCCCTCACATCAGGTGTCCCCGGCGGAGCTCCTCCTCACATCAGGTGTCCCCGGCAGAGCTCCCCCTCACATCAGGTGTCCCCGGCGGAGCTCCCCCTCACATCAGGTGTCCCCGGCGGAGCTCCCCCTCACATCAGGTGTCCCCAGCGGAGCTCCCCCTCACATCAGGTGTCCCCGGCAGAGCCCCCCTCACATCAGGTGTCCCCAGTGGAGCCCCCCCTCACATCAGGTGTCCCCAGTGGACCCCCCCTCACATCAGGTGTCCCCTGCGGAGCCCCCCCTCACATCAGGTGTCCCTGGCGAAGCCCCCCTCACATCAGTTGTCCCCGGCGGAGCTCCTCCTCACATCAGGTGTCCCCGGCAGAGCTCCCCCCCACATCAGGTGTCCCCGGCGGAGCTCCCCCTCACATCAGGTGTCCCCGGCGGAGCTCCCCCTCACATCAGGTGTCCCCAGCGGAGCTCCCCCTCACATCAGGTGTCCCCGGCAGAGCCCCCCTCACATCAGGGGTCCCCAGTGGAGCCCCCCCTCACATCAGGTGTCCCCAGTGGACCCCCCCTCACATCAGGTGTCCCCTGCGGAGCCCCCCTTGCATCAGGTGTCCCTGGCAGAGCCCCCCCTCACATCAGGAGTCCCCGGCGGAGCCCCCCCTCACATCAGGTGTCCCCGGCGGAGCCCCCCCTCACATCAGGTGTCCCTGGCGAAGCCCCCCCTCACATCAGGTGTCCCCGGCGGAGCTCCTCCTCACATCAGGTGTCCCCGGCAGAGCTCCCCCTCACATCAGGTGTCCCCGGCGGAGCTCCCCCTCACATCAGGTGTCCCCGGCGGAGCTCCCCCTCACATCAGGTGTCCCCAGCGGAGCTCCCCCTCACATCAGGTGTCCCCGGCAGAGCCCCCCTCACATCAGGTGTCCCCAGTGGAGCCCCCCCTCACATCAGGTGTCCCCAGTGGACCCCCCCTCACATCAGGTGTCCCCTGCGGAGCCCCCCTTGCATCAGGTGTCCCTGGCAGAGCCCCCCCTCACATCAGGTGTCCCCAGTGGAGCCCCCCTCACATCAGGTGTCCCCAGTGGACCCCCCCTCACATCAGGTGTCCCCAGTGGAGCCCCCCTTGCATCAGGTATCCCCAGTGGAGCCCCCCTTGCATCAGGTGTGTGTCCCCAAAGGAGCCCGCCCCTCACATCAAGAGTCCCACAGCGGTGCGCCCCCCCACCTCAGAAGTGTCCGCAGCATGGCTAGAACCCCGCCCCTTTCCATATCAGACAGGAAGACGGCTGGGGGGGCTAGACGGAGCTCCTGCGTCGCCGCCCACCCTCCGCCCCGCTCCGCCTCGCCCCGCCTACCCCCGCCCCACTGCCAGTCTGATATGGAAAGGGGCGGGGGGTAGGCGGGGCGAGGCGGGGCGAGGCGGGGTGAGGCGGAGCGGGGCGGAGGGTGGGCGGCGATGCAGGAGCTCCGTCTAGCCCCCCCAGCCGTCTTCCTGAACTTCATCAAAATGGCGGCCGGCGGAGACATTGTCTCTGCCGGTCGCGGACCTCTAGCGGCGGCGGCGAATCGTGAAGAACCGGATTTCTCGGGACATTTCCCGGGACACCAGAAATTCGGGAATGGCGTCCAAGTCCCGGGAATGTCCCGGGAAATCCGGGACAGTTGGCAAGTATGCTGGATGTGATCTGCGCCATGAGACTACCCTTTTTTGAAGCCTATTAGAGCCTTTAGCTCTAATCACGTGCTTCAAACCCCCCATTGGAATCTATATGTCTGGTGTCCCTGTATTTAGATCAGGGGGCCGGATGCATGGACGGGGGGGTGGCACCCATGCTCCCCTAATGGACAGGCCGCCACTGATCATTACGAACATTCTAGATTGTAAGCTCCATGAGCAGGGCTCTCTGATTCCTCCTGTATTGAATTGTATTGCAAATGTACTGTCTGTCCTCATGTTGTAAAGTGCTGCGCAAACTGTTAGCGCTATATAAATCCTATATAATAATAATAATAACATTGGAGTGAGAGCAATAATTATGGGGCCCTAATTTATGGTAATTCTAAACTGATAACCTGTAAAGGCTTTAAAGTGTCACCTATGAAAAATTTTAGGTAACTTCTTTTTTTGCCATACATTTTTGAGTCTTGACATATTTGGTAACAATTTACTCAGCATAATCCTATTTTTTTTAAATATATTTTACAAAAAAATGGGTACTATATTGTGTTTGTGTGCCCCTAGAATATATTTTAGTGTATTTTGTCCTGAAAATACGAGTTTGATGAACAGTTGTGCAAATATCATGTTATATAAAAAACATTATTTTATTCTCCAGGGCCTCTGCTTTGAGAAAATACTGTATATAATGTCCGGGGGCCATAAGTAATTTTCTAGCAGAAAAAAAAAATGCTGATTTTAACTGATTTTTATGTGGGAAAAAAAATGTCCCTGCAGACAAGTGGTTAACGTTGGTTGGCATCGTTTTTCAACTGTATCGGATTCCATAATACTGTGATCAGGTAGGTGAAAGAAGATATTGATTTGATGACTTGTGACATTGTGATTGTACGTTGCTGCTCGCCACCTTTGCTATTCTAGAGAACAGAGTGAAGGAACGCTGCTCGGCTATGTCTCTGTACAGAACAATGGACTCTGATCAGGGATCAGCCGATGCGGGAAAATGCAACCCGAGCATCACTAACCAGCCCCCGGGCGGACAGGCGGGAACAGGCCGGACCACAAAAGCCGGCAGACCACGGCGTCTCCGTCACTTAGCAACTACAGCGAACTGTCACTAGCCGTGCAAGCCACGCCTACTTACGTAGGAAGGTTGATATTCACTGGCTGTAAGAGAACACGGAGCCAATGGTCAGACGGGTTGTAGAAGAGTGGTAAACCAGAGGCGGCAGAGAGAGGGAGGCCGAGAGATTGCTGGAGATTGGAGCTGTTGAGCGGCTTGTGGTCTAGTTATGTCTGCCAGGAGGCACATCGGGGACCCGGAGGTGAGACTGACACTAATGGGGGCTTCTAGGTCTGCTATGGCGAAGAAGGACACATAATGTATACACAGGCTTTACCGCTGTTATAGGGTTCTGTTACTTGTATGAATGGCTCATTTCACTGGATGACTGAGAGCATAGGCAGAGCTACATGTGTGTGTGTGTGTTCATATATAGACTGTGTATATGAGAGATCTGTGCCCTACATGTGTGTGTGTGTGTTCATATATAGACTGTGTATGTGAGAGATCTGTGCCCTACATGTGTGTGTGTTCATATATAGACTGTGTATATAATGAGATGTGTGTGTTCGTTCATATATAGACTGTGTATATGAGAGATCTGTGCCCTACGTGTGTGTGTTCATATATAGACCTGCGCCCTACGTGTGTGTGTGTGTGTGTGTGTGTTCGTTCATATATAGACTGTGTATATGAGAGATATATATGTGTGTGTGTGTGTGTGTGTGTGTGTGTGTGTGTGTGTGTGTGTGTGTTCATATATAGACTGTGTATATGAGAGATCTGTGCCCTACGTGTGTGTGTTCATATATAGACCTGCGCCCTACGTGTGTGTGTGTGTGTGTGTGTGTGTGTGTGTGTTCATATATAGACTGTATATGAGAGATCTGTGCCCTACGTGTGTGTGTGTGTGTGTTCATATATAGACTGTATATAATGAGAGATCTGTGCCCTAGGTGTGTGTTCATATATAGACTGTATATAATGAGAGATCCGTGCTCTACATGTGTGTGTTCATATATAGACTGTATATGAGAGATCTGTGCCCTACGTGTGTGTGTGTTCATATATAGACTGTATATAATGAGAGATCCGTGCTCTACATGTGTGTGTTCATATATAGACTGTATATAATGAGAGATCTGTGCCCTAGGTGTGTGTTCATATATAGACTGTATATAATGAGAGATCTGTGACCTAGGTGTGTGTTCATATATAGACTGTATATAATGAGAGATCTGTGCCCTACGTGTGTGTGTGTGTGTGTGTTCATATATAGACTGTATATAATGAGAGATCCGTGCTCTACATGTGTGTGTTCATATATAGACTGTATATAATGAGAGATCTGTGCCCTAGGTGTGTGTTCATATATAGACTGTATATAATGAGAGATCTGTGACCTAGGTGTGTGTTCATATATAGACTGTATATAATGAGAGATCTGTGCCCTACGTGTGTGTGTGTGTGTTCATATATAGACTGTATATAATGAGAGATCCGTGCTCTACATGTGTGTGTTCATATATAGACTGTATATAATGAGAGATCTGTGCCCTAGGTGTGTGTTCATATATAGACTGTATATAATGAGAGATCTGTGACCTAGGTGTGTGTTCATATATAGACTGTATATAATGAGAGATCCGTGCTCTACATGTGTGTGTTCATATATATGTAGCACTGGTAGATTTTTCAATCTACCGCTGATAGGTAAATCTTGTGGGTTACTTTTTAGAGGAAGTTAGATTTGCCTCTGTTCCAGCTTGGCTGGGTTGCATGTCGTTCCACATTGTGCCGGTGGGTGTCGTTGTCGCCATCGGCTGGTGTTGGAAAGCAATGTGTTGAAGCGTATGAGTGTTCCTCTGTCCCGGAGATAACTCGGTAGAGGTGGTCCTCCGAGTTGCATTCTGGGAGAGGGTATTTATGGGACAGACGCCATGTTTAGGGGTACGTTTTCAGCCACCTGCTGGCCCTCCTGGCCGACAGGTATGCTTTAGGTGTACCACCTCATGGTCCTTCGTTCCGGAGGCCCACGTAGCTGCGGCATGTGGGTGGGCCCAGAAGCCTGTCTGGGGCCTACCACAGCAGCAGAGGAACGGTCCTGAGCTGTCTATCCAGAGTGAAGAAGCTGGACAACCGAGAAGATCCCAGGGGAGGACCCGTCATGGAAGGATCACGCAGAGTGCTGGTCTGGAGAGGGGCCCGGTGACCCGGTTGGAGGATGTATCCTGAAGTAGTCTTACTGCATAGTACTGCCCGGTTGGCTTAAAGGTAGAGGTCGACCGATATGGGTTTTTCTCTGGCCGATGCCGATATTTAGAAATCGCAGTGGCCGATGGTTGTTATACCGGAGGATCGGGAGGGGACATCACCCCCCGCCGCCTCCCGCCGCTGTTACCGGGCCTCCCGTGCGATCGGGAGGCCCGGTGTCCAATCGGGTACCTTCGGCGGCTGGGGGCGGGCTGGAACGAAGCTGTGAGCGGCTTCGTTCCAGCCTTTCGTTGTAAACGCGGAAGCGACGTCATGACGTCACTTCCCGTTTACTCGGCTGCCAATGGCGCCGAATTTAAAAAAGTACACAGTATTCAGAATCGCCGTTTTCGGCGATCTGAATACTTTGAAGTGTAAAGGAGGGATGGGGGGTCTTTTAGACCCCCCATCCCTCCATAAAGAGTACCTATTACTGTCACAAGGGATGTTTACATTCCTTGTGACAGCAATAAAAGTAAAAAAAAAAAAAAAAAAAAAAAAAAAATTTTTAAACACAATTTATAAAGTAAAAAAATAAATAAAATAATTTTTTTTTTTTTTTTTAAAGTGCCCCTGTCCCCGCGAGCTTGCGCAGCGAAGAAAACGCATACGGAAGTCGCGCCCGCATATGTAAACGGTGTTCAAACCACACATGTGAGGTATCGCATCGATCATCAGAGCGAGGGCAATAATTCTAGCCCTAGACCTCCTCTGTAACTCAAACCTGGTAACCGTAAAAAATTTTTAAAGCGTCGCCTATGGAAATTCATAGGTACCGTAGTTTGTCGCCATTCCACGAGTGTGTGCAATTATAAAGGGTGACATGTTTGGTATCTATTTACTCGGCGTAACATCATCTTTCACATTATACAAAAAAATTGGGCTAACTTTACTGTTTGGATTTTTTTAAATTCATGAAAGTGTCCCTTTTCCAAAAATTTGCGTTTAAAACACCGCTGCACAAATACCGTGCGATAAAAAATATTGCAACAATCGCCATTTTATTCTTTAGATTCTCTGCTAAAAAAATATATATAATGTTTGGGAACTCTAAGTAATTTTCTAGCAAAAAATACGGATTTTAACTTGTAAGCAACAAGTGTCAGAAAAGATTTAGTCTTTAAATGGTTAAACTGAGAACTTCTACACACAGAGTTCAGCTCATTGATAAAAGAACCTGAAAAGATACAATGTTTCTTCTTATCAGACTTGGCAGGCTGCCCAGGGAGGAGAGAATCCTCTCCACAGATAACTTTCAGACAACTTGCATTGACTTCTATTACAGAAGTCATTTGCAAGTCCCGCTGAAGTTATAATCAGCTTTTTTTTATCAGCACAATCAGCCGATGCCCATTAAGTAAAAAAAGCCAAATATCGGCTGGCCGATATATCGGTCGACCTCTACTTAAAGGTTCAAGTACTGTGTCTGACATTCATTGCAAACCAATACATCCTGTGGCAGAGGATCGTACGGGTTTTATTCCAAACAAGTCTGTGGAAGAGACTTTTGTTCGTGCTGCGTACTGGATGCTAGGCAAGTGAGAGAGGCCTATCCAGGCGGGCAAAGATTGAGTCCCACAAGGGGAGTGCATTCAACCGCAAGTGTTCAAGTTCCAGAGTATGTCCTAAAGAATACTAAGGAAAGGTATTTGAGCTTCCGTGCAACTTTCCTTCTGCCTCTTTCCTGCTACTTCCTTTATGGTTTGTTCAATAAAGCATTGGAAAAATCTACTCAAGTGTTTGGTGCCTACATCGTCCAGAGGTAAACTCAACGGGACCCTAGACCCGGTGCGCGGTGAAACAGAGGTATCGAGAGTGAAGGTAACAGCCCGCTTTAAACCAGCAGCTCCACTGAGAGTTAGTGCTACATATAGACTGTATATAATGAGATCTGTGCCCTACATGTGTGTGTTCATATATAGACTGTATATAATGAGAGATCTGTGCCCTAGGTGTGTGTTCATATATAGACTGTATATAATGAGAGATCTGTGCCCTACGTGAATGCTTACTGAGTGCTACAAGCAGACAGGTGATCAATTAACTATAGATAAGGCAGAGTAACGTGTGTGTGTAATGCAGAGCTGCAGGATTCTGGATAAAATGAGAATCACTTTTTTGCTTAGAATAAAGATAACAATTCTCTCACAATTGTTGGCGTAACATCATCTTTCACATAATACAATAAAATTGGGCTAAATTTACTGTTTTTAGTGTTTTTTTTTTTTTGTTTTTGTTTTTGTTTTTTTTTTATTCATTAAAGTATTTTTTTACCAAAAAAGTGCATTTGAAAGACAGCTGCGCAAATACACTGTGACATAAAATATTGCAACAACCGTCATTTTATTCTCTAGGGTCTCTACTAAAAAATAGAAGAAAATTGATTAATAAATACACAGTATCTCACAAAAGTGAGTACACTCCTCACAACACTGAAGAAATGACACTTTGCTACAATGAAAAGTAGTGAGTGTACAGCTTGTATAACAGTGTAAATTTGCTGTCCCCTCAGAATAACTCAACACACAGTCATTAATGTCTAAACCGTTGGCAACAAAAGTGAGTACACCCCTAAGTGAAAATGTCCAAATTGGGCTCAAAGTGTCAATATTTTTTGTGGACACCATTATTTTCCAGCACTGCCTTTAACCTTCTTGGGCATAGAGTTCACCAGAGCTTCACAGGTTGCCACCGGAGTCCTCTTCCACTCCTCCATGATGACATCACAGAGCTGTTGGATGTTAGAGACCTTGCGCTCCTCCACCTTCCATTTGGGGATGCCCCACATATACTCAAATAGGGTTTAGGTCTGGAGACATGCTTGGCCAGTTCATCACCTTTGCCCTCAGCTTCTTTATCAAGGCAGTGGTCATCTTGGAGGTGTGATTGGGGTCATTCTCATGTTGGAATACTGCCCTGCGGCCCAGTCTCCGAAGGGAGGGGGGGATCATGCTCTGCTTCAGTATGTCACAGTACATGTTGGCATTCATGGTTCCCTCAATGAACTGTAGCTCCCTAGTGCTGGCAGCACTCATGCAGCCCCAGACCATGAAACTCCCACCACCATGCTTGACTGTAGGCAATACACACTTGTCATTGTACTCTTGACCTGGTTGCCGCCAAACGTGCTTGACACCATCTGAACTAAATAAGTTTATCTTGGTCTCATCAGACCACAGAACATGGTTCCAGTAATCCATGTCCTTAGTCTGCTTGTCTTCAGCAAACTGTTTGCAGGCTTTCTTGTGCATCATCTTTAGAAGAGGCTTCCTTCTGGGATGACAACCATGCAGACCGATTTGCTGCGGCGTATGGTCTGAGCACTGACAGGCTGACCCCCCCCACCCCCCACCCCATCAACCTCTGCAGCAATTCTGGCAGCACTCATACATCAATTTCCTAAAGACAACCTCTGGATATGACATTGAGACTGTGCACTCCACTTCTTTGGTCGACCATGGGGAGGCCTGTTCTGAGTGGAACCTGTCCTGTTAAACCACTGTATGGTCTTGGCCACCATGCTGCAGCTCAGTTTCAGGGTCTTGGCATCTTCTCATAGCCTAGGCCATCTTTATGTAGAGCAACAATTCTTTTTTGCAGATCCTCAGAGAGTTCTTTGCCATGAGGTGCCATGTTGAACTTCCAGTGACCAGTATGAGATAGTGAGAGAGATAACACCAAATTTAACACTAAGGAGTCACATGACGTCAGGGAGGGAAACTGGCTAATTACGCCCAATTTGGGTATTTTCACTTAGGGGTGTACTCGCTTTTGTTGCCAGCGGTTTAGACAATAATGGCTGTGTGTTGAATTTTTTTTGAGGGGACAGCAAATTTACACTGTTATACAAGCTGTACACTCACTACTTTACATTGTAGCAAAGTGTCATTTCTTCAGTGTTGTCACATGAAAAGATATATAATAAAATATTTACAAAAATGTGAGGGTTGTACTCACTATTGTGAGATACTGTATGTGTGTTTGTTTGCGGGTCATTTTCTTGCAAAAAACACTAATTTTTAAATTGTAAGCAACAAGTGTCAAAAAAGGCTTGGTTCTTAAGTGGATAAACTGCCCCCATTTACAGACTGAAGTTCATCCCTTTGATTTAAAACAGGGGTGCCCAACCAGTGGCCGCGGAGCCTTCAGTTGTGGCCCACGACCTCCTGCTCTGGGATGGCTGGTTGGCAAGCCCAGATGGCGGGTTCCCGACCCGCCATCCCAGAGCATTAGTGTTGTGCATGAAACTGGCCATAGAGGCAGCCAACAGCTGCCGAGCAGAGCTGCATGAGCCGATGTTTCCTGTATCGCCTCCTGTTACAGGTGGAGTGGTACCAAATGCACTCTGCCTAGGACAGCAACAGCCGGCAATACCTGAATGGAAGACTGTTATTAAAAGTAAGTTTTTAATACTAAAATCACAATGTATATATGGACTTCTCTGTTCTGCAGTGGTTACTAGGCTGCTTTCAAACTGATCCGCAAGTGCAGTGCAGTGCAGCGCACCTGCGGGTTACCTGCACTCAGCCATAGACTTCTGTTATTACCTGCGGGTTTGGTGCGCTCTCAGAAAGTGCACTACACCTGCAGTCTATGGCAAAGTGCAGCTACAGTAACCTGCAGGAAAGCCACAGGTGCGCTGCGTTGTACCTGCAGTGTAGGTAAACCACATTGCATCAGTGTGAAAGGAACCCTGGACCCCTTTCACGCAATCGCTCCGACCCAATTAGACCCTCCATTCACCTTTCTGGAGTGGCAAATGTAAACAGACTTGTGTCTGTTTACACCCGCCTACCTGCAATCTAATCTGCTTAAAAATCTGAGCGGATTGAATTGGAGGATCCATATAGTAGAGTGGGCCATGTCCGCTCTGCTAATGCAGAGCAGACACAGATCTGTCATCGGCCTGCTCTGCTCATTGTGGCCCTTGACTGGTTACCAAGTCGCTTACATGGCCCTCGCTCCTCAAAAGGTCGGACACCCCTGATCTAAAAGGACCAAATTATACATTAAAATAAAAGTGACTTCTGCGCTACTATGTGTAATCTTATGTGCCTATATTAGAGAGGTGCTGCTGAACGCAAACACTGTGTTCCCACATATAAAGTAAAATGACAAAAAAAGTGTATGTATGTAAATCAATAACTCATAAAAATCAGTGACCTGTGCAATAAAAATTATTTGGAAACAAGTCCATATATAAAGCAGTTGATAAGGTGGCAAATTTGATCTATTAGTTCATCAATTCCAATCTGTAAGTGATCTCTTCTTAGTGCAAGTGTTTATGGTATCGAAAGGTGATAATCCAAATTACAGTGACTATGCACACCACTGTACCCTCCACCAGTCACCCTATGCACTCACCTCCACAGAAAGACTCACAATAGGATCCAATGGCGCCTTTCCCTTAGAGGAACGGCAGATTGTTGGATTAATTACCCCTATCAGGGCAAGGGCTCCCAAACTCTCAAATGGCATTCCTCATAAGTAGATGTCATAAGTGTAGGAAAGAACTGGACATAGTGTTTACCGTTTAAAAACGAACTTTGAAGAAAACAAATTAAACAACTCGCGTTTACAGATGCACTATTTTTGGTACACACAGGTGAATCGCTTGTATGGGTAAGATAAAAACTTCCCGGATCATTAAAACATCTGCAGATCCTTGGGCCTGTGTCCCCAGCGGCTCGCTTTCTGCTTCCTGGATGTACACGATGATGTCACAAGCGCCGTCCGATGCAAGTCGGATCAGTTAAGATGATGATTCAACTTGGATGCGACTTGCATTCAAATCAGTGGGCTTAAATCGTGCCAGTACAGTACAGGAGCCTTTCTCGAAGTCGGACCGACATATGTCGGACCAGTTAAGACGGCTCTCGTAGGGAACCATTGATTTATACACCTCGTGCTCCCAAAGTCGGAGCGTATGTCGCACCAGTGTGAACCGGACCTAAGGCTCAAATTCCCCCATCAACACAGCCAGTGTTGATGGGAATCCGTCCGATGGAGCCATTGTGTTCTCCTGGTGGGGAAGCTGTCTCCGCCAGGAGAACACAGTGAATATTGCAAGAGGCTATAACAGCTGCTAGCGATAATCGCATGTAAAATCCAACAGGCTGGTTGTACCAAAATTGATTGATTAACTTGGCTACATTCAGCCTGCTTATTAACGGTTAAAATCTTGGCTGGTTCCTGCTGATCCGGCTGAGATTTGAACTGTCTATGGCCGGGTTAAGATGTAGTGTTTGTTGTATATCATCATAGAAAGTGGGTGAGGTTGATTCTCATCATCCATTTCATTTACTGGTATTACAGACCGGCATTGCTGCTGCATGTTTATGTGGGTCTGATGAACAGATTAGGAGACAATCTGTCTCTATTTTGAAGACTAACCTATTTTTGCTAGTACATTTTATTTTTCACTCTTCAAGATATATATATATTTTTTTTTTTTTTTTCCT
The DNA here is from genome assembly GCF_042186555.1 of Aquarana catesbeiana. Lineage (NCBI taxonomy): Eukaryota > Metazoa > Chordata > Amphibia > Anura > Ranidae > Aquarana > Aquarana catesbeiana. The sequence continues at coordinate 153,987,145 of NC_133326.1, read as the reverse complement.
CTCAATCAAGACTATTTTCTACATCGCTATCAGAGCGTGCCTTCTGGATCGCAGCTATCCATTGCAGTTCTTTGATCTTTGCAGTGTCGTCTCCTGATCCCACTAGACTGGACGATGGGCAAATAGCCTGGAAGTGACCTTCAGTCACCTGGGCTCTCCACCTAGGGTACTTTCCACATTAGCATTTAATCAGCCCTCGCCAAGACTGACTCATTTTCTGAGTAAACCATTAGGGCCAAGCATCAGGACATACCCCAAGTGCATAAGTTGCTGGGCCCTTTTAAAAAGTCCCCGGTCCATGCTGATTTCAACTGCAGAAGGGGTTAACGTTGTTGGACCGAGTGTTAACGTTCATCTTTTACAGACAGTATATTGACTGGAATGGTACCAGCTGATTGGAGAAAAGCCAATGTAGCACCAATATTTAAAAAGGGCCCAAAAAACATCCCTGGGAATTACAGACCAGTTAGCCTAACATCATAGTATGTAAACTCTTGGAGGGGATGATAAGGGACTATATACAAGATTTAGTAATAAGAATGATATCATTAGCAGTAATCAGCATGGATTCATGAAGAATCGTTCTTGCCAAACCAATCTATTAACCTTCTATGAGGAGGTGAGTTGCCATCTAGATAAAGGAAGGCCCGTAGACGTGGTGTATCTGGATTTTGCAAAAGCATTTGACACAGTTCCCCATAAACGTTTACTGTACAAAATAAGGTGCGTTGGCATGGACCATAGGGTGAGTACATGGATTGAAAACTGGCTACAAGGGCGTGTTCAGAGGGTGGTGATAAATGGGGAGTACTCAGAATGGTCAGGGGTGGGTAGTGGGGTCCCCCAGGGTTCTGTGCTGTGGGACCAATCCTATTTAATTTGTTCATAAACGACCTGGAGGATGGGATAAACAGTTCCATCTCTGTATTTGCAGACGATACTAAGCTAAGCAGGGCAATAACTTCTCCGCAGGATGTGGAAATCTTGCAAAAAGACCTGAACAAATTAATGGGGTGGGCGACTACATGGCAAATGAGGTTCAATGTAGAAAATGTAAAATAATGCATTTGGGTGTCAAAAATATGAATGCAATCTATACACTGGGGGGAGAACCTCTGGGGGAATCTAGGATGGAAAAGGACTTGGGGGTCCTAGTGGATGATAGGCTCAGCAATGGCATGCAATGCCAAGCTGCTGCTAATAAAGCAAACAGAATATTGGCATGCATTAAAAGGGGGATCAACTGCAGAGATAAAACGATAATTCTCCCGCTCTACAAGACTCTGGTCCGCCCGCACTGGAGTATGCTGTCCAGTTCTGGGCACCAGTCCTCAGGAGGACGTACTGGAAATGGAGCGAGTACAAAGAAGGGCAACAAAGCTAATAAAGGGTCTGGAGGATCTTAGTTATGAGGAAAGGTTGCGAGCACTGAACTTATTCTCTCTGGAGAAGAGACGCTTGAGAGGGGATATGATTTCAATTTACAAATACTGTACTGGTGACCCCACAATAGGGATAAAACTTTTTCGCAGAAGAGAGTTTAATAAGACTCGTGGCCACTCATTACAATTAGAAGAAAAGGGGTTTAACCTTAAACTACGTAGAGGGTTCTTTACTGTAAGAGCGGCAAGGATGTGGAATTCCCTTCCACAGGCGGTGGTCTCAGCGGGGAGCATTGATAGCTTCAAGAAACTATTAGATAATCACCTGAATGACCGCAATATACAGGGATATGTAATGTAATACTGACACATAATCACACACATAGGTTGGACTTGATGGACTTGTGTCTTTTTTCAACCTCACCTACTATGTATGTAACTATGTATCACTGGGTGGAGTTTTGCACGCATTCTTTCGCACCATACAGCATTGAGGAAGCATGTCCGTGCTACTGTTTTTGCTTGTAAAGCACCACGTTGACATTTGATCTCTTCCTGCTGCCGCCTCCAGCCACCTGACCATCACCTGCTACCAGTTGTCTGTATTTCATGAGTACCAGAGGCCTTGCCTCATATCTTGAGCCTTAAGTTGTCCTTTCTGCTACGCGGTTGCAACATGTCTGATTCTAGACACCGGGGAATAGTCCCATTGTAATGGGTTCCCCCAGCTCACACACTACTAACTCTGGGGTTGTTTGCAGTGTGCCACTTGATCCTATATCTGCATTCTGGATCGTGTTGCCTTCTGCTCCTTGAGTCTGTTCCTCCATTGCAGTCCACTTTATCTCTGTCAGGTGTGGGGGGGGTTCCTCTACCCTTTTGGCCAAGGTTTTTACTACAGTCATGCTACACTTCATAGCCCAAACCACCCAGTTATTTGCTGACTCTGACCACAAGTACTCTCCTGTGCTTTCTCCCACTGACCTGTGGCCTTGGTGACATCTGGGCCCTCAGCCACAGAGACTGAGTCTCTGCAGTTTATCATGATGAGTTTACCCCTGGAGTCCCAGTCCACTGGTATTACTCCAAAGTTAACAGAGACCATTTTGGCTCCTATTCATGTGGTATGCACCACTCTGAAACTAGAGGATCAGCTTGTTGCTTCTACCAGTGTACTTTCCAGTCTTTGGTCATTTAGGGCCCATAAGACCACATAGACTTTCCCATTTCTCATGGCATCTCTTCTGTGGAATATTTATACAGCCTCTTGTTGAGCGTACGGTCAGCATGGGCCCTGTTGGACAATGTGGATTTGGCTGTCCAGATGGTCAGCAGTTTTTGGATCCTGACCATTCAAAAATCAAATTGACTTGCCAATTTGGGGTATCCAGGTCTGAGTCCTTGACACGGCTCTGGCCGAGAGTGTCTTCCATCAGACTCTTAACCAACTATCTGCCATTAATTAGTTTAAAGTAAGCAAACCCATATGACAGGTTAAAAGTTCTTTATGCCGCTCGGGATTGAGCCTGCATGTGTGCCACCATAGGAAGAGGCTATAACATGTTTTTTTAGGAACCTTTACAATCACTTTAAGCTCAATTTGGGCACTCAAGAAGTTCCCTTGATCTAAAAAAATCTAAAAAAAAAAAAGGTGACAAAGGCTGAGACAGTATAAACATTGCTTTGGTACCATGGAGAGCTCCTGTGGGCAGATTTGCCTTTAGGCCCTTTTTTTTTTTTTTTTTTTTTTTTTTTTTTTTTTAAATTTGCATTTGCTTAGTGCACATTCATCTTTTTTGTAAATGGGTTGAATGCTTTTGAATCTCACTTGAGTGAATGTCACATGCCCCTTTTTTTATTTACTGTCTGACGGAGTATAAGTTGGGGTTATAGGTCATCTGAATTTAGACAATGCCTATCCTGCTAATTACATATATTCAAAATAGATGCAGCGCTAGTAATATGGCAAGATTATAAAATTTACAAGTGAGAAAAAGGTAAAGACTAAAAGTCCCAAAAATTTTAGTCCATATATATGTTTTTCTGATAGTCAGTCCCCCCCCCCCCCCCCCCCCCCCCTTCATCTCATAAAATCTAACAGTTAGACCCCTTTCACACTGGGGCATTTTTCAGGCGCTTTTGGGCTAAAAAGGGTGCCTGTAAAATGGCTCCCCTGCAGTCTCGGTGTGAAAGCCCGAGCATCATTGGAGCGGTGTATACCACTGCTCCACCACTCCTGCCCATTGAAATGAATGCGCACCGCTGTCGAAGTGCCTGTAAAGCGTTTCAGCAACGGAGATTCAAGCATTTAACCCCTTCCTCGGCTGCTAGCTGGGTTATAAGCGCTCCACTAGCAGCCGGATAGCGCCGCTAAAATGATCGTAAAGCACCGCTAAAACTAGCAGCGTTTTTACTGTCAACGCCTGCCCGCTCCAGTGTGAAAGCAACCTTAAGTAATAAGTGATACAGAACATTTTTTACATTTTAAACATTTATTAAACAAAACAAACCTCCAATCAGTTCACTTGTATAATTTAGATAACAAAAAAAACAAAAAAAAAAAAACAAAACTATCTTAAATATTAAATACACAAAAACAGGTAATCAAAACTTTTGGACGAAAAAAAATGGGCTAACTTTACTGCTTTTAGTTTTTTTTTTTTTTTTTTTTTATTGCGTTTGAAAGACCGCTGCGCAAATACCGTGTGACATAAAATATTGCAACAACTGCTATTTTATGCCCTAGGGTCTCTGATTATATATATTGGGTGTTCTAAGTGATTTTCTAGCAGAAAATACAGGATTTTTACTTGTAAGCAACAAATGTCAGAAAAGATCTAGTGTTTTTAAATGGTTAAACTGAGAGCTTCTCCACACAAAGTTCAGCTCAGTGATAAAAAAACCAAGAAGAGATACAATGTTTCTTCTTATCAGACTTGGCAGGCTGCCCAGAGGAGGAGAGACATCTCTCCACAGAAAACTTCAGGCAACTTGCATTGACTTCTATTACAGAAGTCATTTGCAAGCAGCCGATGCCAATTAAGTAAAAAAACGCCAAATATTGGCCGATATATCGGTCAACCTCTAATTTTATATTTAACCTCTTATGTAGCTTTCCTGGCGCTAGAAGTTAGAGATTAAAGGTCTCCTGAGTTCTGACTGTTGCTGTTGTGTCAACTGCTGGCTGATAACTAGGGATGAGCCTGATGTTTGAGCCAAACGTAAGTTCGACTCAAACATTGGGTGTCCACCGAATAGCGAACAATTTGGGGTGTTCGCAGCAAATTCGAAAGCCGTGGAACACCCTTTAAAAGTCTATGGGAGAAATCAAAAGTGATAATTTTAAAGGCTTATATGCTTGGTGTTGTCATAAAAAGTGTTTTGGGTACCTGGGTCCTGCCCCAGGGGACATGTATCAATGCAAAAAAAAAGTTTTAAAAATGGCCGTTTTTTTTTTTTCTTTGGGGAGCAGTGAATTTAATGCTTAAAGTGAAACAATAAAAGTGAAATATTCCTTTAAATTTCATACCGGGGGGGGGGGGGGGGTGTCTATAGTATGCCTGTAAACATTTTTTCCCGTGTTTAGAACAGTCCCTACACAAAATGACATTTCTAAAGGGGGAAAAAAGTAATTTAAAAGTACTCGCGGCTATAATGAATTTTCGGGTCCGGCAATACAGATAAGTCATTGAAAAAAACTGCATGGGATCCCCCCAGTCCATTACCAGGCCCTTTGGATCTGGTATGAATATTAAGAGGAACCCCTAACCAAAACTAAAAAAAAAAATTGCTTGGGGGTCCCCCCAAATTCCATACCAGGCACTTCAGGTCTGGTATGGATATTAAGGGGAACCCTCCGCCAAATTAAAAAAAAAAAAATGGTGTAGGGGTCCCCCTCAAAATCCATACCAGACCCTTCATGCAACCTGGGGGAGCGGAGCCACACGGTGACATGCCCGGGTGGCCCCACCCCCCTCTGATGCCACGAGGAAGCCATTGGGAATTCCCTGTGCGTCAGAGGGGGCGGGGTCACCCGGGTACTTCACCGTGTGGCCCCGCCCTCAGTTATAAAAGAACTGTCACCTGCGAGGACGCGTCATACGGCGGGTGCCTCCCATGGAGGCGGATCCTTTTTTATTTTTTTTTTTTCGGTCCGTCGGCGGTGCGAGAGAAGATGAATGGACTTTGTGGGACTTTTTATTTTATTTTTTACTAAAGGACTTGTTTCCAAGCTGTGTCTTGTGGTTGTTTGTTTTTTTTTTTTGTTTTTTTTTTTTTTTTTTTAACATTCTGACAGTTTTTGTGAAATGGTAGGGGTACAATGTACCCATTACCATTTCAAACGGGGGGGCTGGGATCTGGGGGTCCTCTTGTTAAAGGGGGCTTCCAGATTCCGATAAGTCCACCCCCACATACACCGGACTACCCCAAAGCACCCTCCCCATGTTGAGGGCATGTGGCCTGATACAGTTCAGGAGGGGGGGCGCTCTCTCGTGCCCCCCTCTTTTTCTGTGGCCTGCCAAGTTGCGTGCTCGGATAAGGGTCTGGTATGGACTTTTTTGGGGGGGGGGGGGGGCGCAAAGCCATTTTTAATTTTGGCACGGGGTTCACCTTAAAATCCATACCAGACCTTAAAGGTCTGGTATGGATTTTGAGAGGGACCCCTACGCCATTAAAAAAAAAAAAAAAAAAATATGGCGCAGGGCTCCCCTTAATATCAATAGCAGACCTGAAAGGCCTGGTATGGAATTTTTTTTTTTTTTTTTTTTTGGTTCGGGGTTCCCGTTAATATTCATCCCAGACCCAAAGGGCCTGGTAATGGACTGGGGGGATCCCATGCCATTTTTTTCAATGACTTTTATCTGTATTGCCAGACCCGACAATTCATTATAGCCGCAAGTACTTTTAAATGACTTTTTTTTTTTTTTTTTTTTTACCCCTTTTAGAAATGTAATTTTGTGCAGGGACTGTTCTAAACACGGGAAAAATGTTCCACTTTACAGGCATACTATAGACACCCCCCCAGGTACGAAACTTAAAGGAATATTTCACTTTTATTGTTTCACTTTAAGTGTTATTTAAAATCACTGCTCCTGAAAAAACGGCCATTTTTAAAACTTTTTTTTTGCATTGATACATGTCCCCTGGGGCAGGACCCGGGTCCCCAAACACTTTTTATGACAATACCATGCATGTAAGCCTTTAAAATTAGCACTTTTGATTTGACTTTTTTTTTACTTTAATTTAACTTTGACTTTTTTTTTACTTTAACTTTGATTTGACTTTTTTTCCTTTAGAAATGTCATTTTGCTCTCAGACTGTTCTAAACACAGGAAACATGCGTTACTTTACGGGCATACTATAGACACCCCCCAGGTACGAAATTTAAAGGAATATTTCACTTTTATTGTTTCACTTTAAGCATTAATAAAAACACTGCTCCTGGAAAAAAAAGTATTTAAAACTTTTTTTTTTTTGCATTGATACATGTCCCCTGGGGCAGGACCCGGGTCCCCAAACACTTTTTATGACAATAACTTGCACATTAACCCTTAAAATTAACACTTGTTTTGTTTTTTGTTTTTTCATGTTCGTTTCCCATAGACTTTAACGGTGTTCACATGTTTGAACAAATTCTTTGCCTGATCGTATGTTCTGCTGCGAACTGAACCGTGGGGTGTTCGGCTCATCCCTACTGATAACACATTTGTTCCAGCTTCTATGAGAACTGCATTGAATACAAATCAGACTCAGAATTAGTTAACCCACAGTTCCATAGTTGGGCCCACAACAAAGCAAAACATTGTAATAGTCTGTGCAAAAAAAAAAAATCTAACATTGTGAAGACATGAGAATCTGTGTTTACTACTTAATGTATGTCAGGGCAAAAAAAATGCAATAAATCTACGCAAGTGCCTGTTGTTGTTGTGTAGCATTTTTGTGTACTGAATGGTGGCAGTCTTGCACAGTTGTCTTTTGCTAAACTACCAAGTCACCCCCCCCGCCCCCCATCTTTGCAACATAGCATTGTTCTGTAGTTCAGGATAAGAACTGGGAGGGCTAATCAGACTCCCTGAGATGACGCACACAATTTACACAGGGGTGCTCAGCATTTTTATTCCATCATCATACTGTGCAGTTGCCTTGCAGTTTTCAATAATAAAAAAAAAAATGTTTAAAAATGTCAACGGTTTACTATCGCCGTAATAATGTGCAGTCATTGACATCTCCGCTGCTAATTCACTATTATTGTTTATATGTCGACCCTGAATGAGTCATGCATGCGCCAGCAACGCATGCACAGATTGACTGGCCTTCAGTAAGTTGTGACTTAATAAATGACTTCTGAGACCAGTCCACACATGCGCCAGCAGTGCATAAACGACTCATTGAGCAGGGGCGACCAATAGAGTACATTTGTACTCTAGAAATGTCACGTTATCGCGTATGTTATATGCATGCAGTGTACAAACAAGTTTTAAATTTTTTTTTTTTTTTGTTTTTTTTTTTCTAAAGTGATTTGTAAAGTCTTGTTTGATTTATTTATTTATTTTTTTTCTATTAAACCAACAAACATGTTATACTTGCCTTCTCTGTGAAATGGTTTTGCACAGAGCAGCCCTGTTTCCTCCTCTTCTCTGGTCCCTGGCTGGAGTTCCTGACATACCACATTTGGCATGTCGTGGTGTTTTTTTTTTTTTTTTTTTTTTTTTGGGGGGGGGGGGGTGAGAAATGGGTACCTGGTCTTGACAGGTACCCAGCTCCCACTTCCACTCGGGCCGCCTAGGTGGTGACTCCTCTCCCCCTAGGCAGCCCCTCCCTCCAATCTTCTGAAGGTTCCAGAAGATTGCACCGCGACTCGCGGAGTGCGCACCCGGCTGTGAAGCCGCAAGCTGTCAGTCGGGTGCCCACAGTAGTAACGCCGGTGCCGCGGCGGGGCTCAAACTTGTCTTGCATACACACGGTCCCACAAAGTTGTTGGAAAATCCGATCATTCTGAACGCGGTGACATAAAACACGTACGCCGGGACTATAAATGGGGCAGTAGCCAATAGCTTTCGTCTCTTAACTTATTCTGAGCATGCGTGGCACTTTGTGCGTCGGATTTGTGTACACACGATCGGATTTTGTTGTCTGAAAACTTTATAGCAAGCTCTCAATCTTTGTGTGTCTGAAAATTCGATGGAAAATGTGTGATGGAGCCCACGCATGGTCGGAATTTCGGACAACAAGGTCCTATCGCACATTTTCTGTCGGAGAATGAGGTTAATGAGGTTGTCAGCTGGTACACTAAAGTGTGAATTGTATCCAGCGCGTGAAAAAAAAACATTTTTTCAAACCAATAATAAAATAAGTATTGTGTTAAAGTAAACCTTATGTAGGTAGGGGGGTGTTTTTCAAGGTGATTTCTCAGCAAAATAAAGTATGGAGACATGGATGAAAGGGGGAGTTTGCTTTGAATATTAAACCTAAATTAAAGTTTTTGCTTTGTGCTGCTCAGATACAGTGTAGTTCCACTTTAACCACTTCCAAACTGGGCCAATTCTGACATTTTTCACATACAGTATCTCACAAAAGTGAGTACACCCCTCACATTTTTTTGTAAATATTTTATTATTTCTTTTCATGTGACAATACTGAAGAAATGACACTTTTTGCTACGATGTAAAGTAGTGCGTGTACAGCTTGCATAACAGTGTAAATTTGCTGTCCACTCAAAATAACTCAACACACAGCCATTAATGTCTAAAACGCTGGCAACAAAAGTGAGTACACCCCTAAGTGAAAATGTCCACACTGGGTCCAATTAACCATTTTCCTTCCCCTTTGTCATGTGACTCGTTATAGTTACAAGGTCTCAGGTGTGTAAATTTGGTGTTATCTCTCTCACTCTCTCATACTGGTCACTGGAAGTTCAATATGGCACCTCATGGCAAAGAACTCTGAGGATCTGAAAAAAAGAATTTGTTGCTCTACATAAAGATGGCCTAGGCTATAAGAAGATTGCCAAGACCCTGAAACTGAGCTGCAGTACGTTGGCCAAGACCATACAGTGGTTTAACAGGACAGGTTCCACTCGGAACAGGCCTTGCCATGGTTGACCAAAGAAGTTGTTTTTAGAAAACAGACTTATGAGTGCTGCCAGCATTGCTGCAGAGGTTAAAGGGGTGGGGGGGTCAGCCATCGGTGCTCAGCCCATACGCTGCACACTGCATTAAATCGGTCTGCATTGCTGTCGTCCCAGAAGTAAGCCTCTTCTAAATATGATGCAC